>NC_079449.1:26625442-26685565 GCF_903798145.1 Danio aesculapii | reverse complement strand
CTCGGTGTCGAGTGAATTCTGGGACTATGAAGAGCAAGTGGATTTGGAAGCATTCAGTTCTAGTACCTTCTATGAAATCCTGCTCAAGCACAGCGTGTCTGTCACCGTTCGTCTTGGACAACTCAAAGGGGAGGTGAGACTCGACGAGAACAAATATCAGAGCTTCAAATATCAGTTCAAACATGTTTTTATCCATATTGAATTGCTCCGTAGTAATTAAGTGTCTCTCTTGTTTCATTGTTCAGTATGATGATACTACTGTATGTAGTGAATTATTGCTTCCCTCTGGTAAAGTGTGAATGTCAGCGTTCTTTTGTCAGCTTGTCTTATTGAGTAGTAATCGTGCACCAATGTAGGTGAAGCAACTCTACCAGGGGCTGCAGGGGAAGCTGAAGGAGCTCCACCCTGGCTGGAGGATGTTTAGAGGGAAAGGTGAAGGTTTGGAGAGGCAGGTGGAGCAGGAGATGGTGCGGCGCAGGGCGATGGCCAATCAGATGATTCAGCTGCTGGACAGTCAGATGCAGATCCTGCTGGTGGAGATGAAGGCCAAGCAGGCCATGCAGAAGGGCTTCAGAGCGCGGATGAGGGAGAGCTTGAGGCTTCTCAGACTGGTGGCCGAGGGTCAGGCCTCGCTCTGGGACAAACACATCAAACAACAGTATGTCATGGGGAGGATGATGTGTGTGGGGTGGTCAGAGTTGGAGAAAATAATTCTGGCCAAACAGAAAATGTTTCATATGCATATAAAAATGAACATGAAAATGAATATTTGTATCCATTTCTCAGTGAATATAGGCAATGTATTTTGGTGCATTTAAACAAAAGAGATTTATTAAACAGATATATTTATTAAAATAAGGTTTTAGTCACCCAACATATTCAAAAATTTAACTGCAAATTGAATACTGAAAAAAAAAACCTACAAAATTTCAACTAAATTATTATTATTTTATTTAATTTTTTTAGCTTCTCTTGATTTATCCTCATTTGTAAATTTGTATTTAATATTTTTCTATAACATAAATTTGGGTGTAATAGTTTTTGGACTGTTATCGTAAGTTATTTTGTTAGATAAGCTCCAGATTTGGCTTCAGTACTGACTAATATAAATTAATATGCACAAATACAATATTGTCTAGCATTAAAAATATTCCTATTGAAAGATAGATTTGTGAGGGGTGCACTTATATATGCTGAGCACTGTATATTGTGCTTTAGAGTTTTTATTCGAAATCTAATTAGGGCCAAACAGAATCTGCGGACATTTTTTGCTGTTTCAGCTGAGAATTTTGTTAGAAATCTGCGTATTTATGCGGAATGATTGTAGAGTATCATAACTAAAAAATTTATATATAAAGTAAAAAACAATACCTTTTTAAACTTTTATTTAATGTTAACAATGCAAATCCAATTAGATCCACATTATTTGGTAAACAAAGCAATTCAGTCATATAATAAATCTACTAAAAGACAGAAAATATTACTTTATAAACTGTATTGTGAGTGAATCATATTAACGTTTTCATTTTAGTCAATAATTATACTGAAATTAATTAAAAAAACGGAATAGATATCAATTTACACACATTTATTCAAGTAAACAAACAGACTCAATGATGGGCTAAAAATCTGCGAAAATCTGAGGAATTCTGCACGTGCAGATTCCGTGAGAGCCTACTAATTATTCATGATATATTAGTCTGATTAGTCACCTTTCATCGCATACTATGGAAAAAATTTAAGAAACCATTAACAAAGTCTCTGGATTTTTGATTTACAAGTGTGTGAGATAGATAGATAGATAGATAGATAGATAGATAGATAGATAGATAGATAGATAGATAGATAGATAGATAGATAGATAGATAGATAGATAGATAGATAGATATAGATAGATAGATAGATAGATAGATAGATAGATAGATAGATAGATAGATAGATAGATAGATAGATTTCTTTATATATATATATATATATATATATATATATATATATATATATATATATATGTATGTATATATATATATATATATATATGTATGTATATATATATGTATGTGTGTATATATATATATATATACAGTATATATGTGTATGTATATATATATGTATGTATATATGTATATTTATATAAATGTATATAAATAAAAAGAGTATTGTTCTTGCATATAATTAGTTAAAATTTGCATAATACTATTAATTTTAGCATATACTATATATTATAATTTATATGATAAATTAATATTTTAAATCCATTGTCATTTTTTAAAACTCTAAATCTAAATGATTAAAAAAATGTCAGCGGATCTTTATAAAATGAAACAAATATTAATAAATGGAGTACCAGTGAGAAACTGAGAATTTTTAAGCGGTGGCTTTATTTTCCATAGCTGTACTGTATATACCAGTCATAAGTATTTTGAGGTCTGTGAGAAAAAAAGAAATAATAAAGAGCAGAGGGTTTGTGCTGGCTTGTGCTGTTAAATCTGTCCTTAACCTCTGCTGGTGTCTGAATTCAGCGTTCATGAGGCACATCAGATAACATGAGCATCAGAGGCATCAGCTAGGTGTCCTTGAATTCTAGGAAGGGCACGACACAGCCAGGCCATCACAAAAACCAATGGCTGCTTGACTTCAAGCCTGTGGATATGCAGTACCACAGCCTGCCCTTCACCTCCTCACCATGCTTTTACATGGACAATTAAATGGACAGTTGACAGTTTTACAGTTACATTACTCAACCTCAAAGCATCCAAACTGTTGGTGACTTTCATTCTTAAGTAAAACATTACAGATATTTACATTAAAGATATATATATTTTTGCTGCAACAGTTAAATAAAAGTTAAAGTGTTAAGTATTCAGTTAAATAAAACATGCATAGACCAATGCATCGACACACAGACAAAACTAAATTATTACCCTTGAGTCTTAATGACACATTGAGGTCTTATGAAACAACATTATTTGGATATGGTTTCATTAAAGCAACATTTTGAATTGATCTAAATTGAATACAATTAATAAACAGTGCAACTGTTCCAGCATTGATAATGAGAAATGTAATGAGAAATCTGCATATAAGAATGATTCTGAAGAATGCTGAATAGTGCAATACTATATTATAATTAAAAACGGTTATTTTAAACATTATGATAACAATTCCCAGTGAAATCAACCTTGGAGAACATAACTGACTTCTTTTAGTATTAATATTCTTAAAAATCCTTCCTAACATTTTCGACATTTTCATACAGTAGATATGATTAGCTTCTAATTATTATTTAAATACTGTGTTAATTTATTTACATGATTCATAACCTAATGCAGTGTTTTTTTTATCCTTTTTAACTTTATAACAGTATTCAAAGGAAACTATATTCAATTCAATTCAATTCAATTCACCTTTATTTGTATAGCGCTTATACAATGTAGATTGTGTCAAAGCAGCTTCACATAAAAGGTCACAGTAAATAGGAACAGTGTAGTTCAGTTTAGCTCAGTTCAGTGTGGTTTAATAATCACTACTGAGAGTCCAAATATTGAAGAGCAAATCCAACGATGCGCAGCTTTATAGATCCCGAACCATGCAAGCCAGTGGCGACATGCATAACTTGTCCAGTTGTTCTTTATTATCTTTTAAGAATAATATCAAGTTAGCGCTCAAAATATTAGTATGACACTGAATATGTAAATTGAAAATTAGATTACATATTAACATTACAGCATATTGTTAAATCAAAGTTAAAAACATCTCTTTAGTGTTACCCATTGTTTGTATGGTTACTATTTATGTTTTTTTAAGTATAAAAAATATAAATATAAATATAATTATAAATAAACTGACTTTTATTTTGTCGCCACCTTGCTGCCACAATTATTAATTAGTTTAATTAAAACAATATCTTAATTTACTGGTTAGAGTTTGCTAATGCTTGCTTATTTTATTGTAGATCATTTTAAAGTCATCTTGAGCTCCCTTGGTGGTCAGCTGAAGACCCTCGTTTTTCACTGGCCGTCTGGTTGAGAATGACTGACCTGCTGTATTTGCTGTACATTGCAGTGTTGTGGAGCAAGTGTCTGTTCTGGCTGATGAGATGACTGAGATGGTATCAGTGGAGAGCCAGAGGGCAGGCGCCTGCTCTGTGCTCAAAGAGGGCACTGGAGCACAGCTACTATGCCCTGCTACTGGAGCCGTCCTCAGCAGGGAGGACGTCATCGGTGAGACATTCTAAAACATCTTTTTATAGATAGTAACTCAGGGCTAATGTTGTTACTGTACATGTTAAATATGCATTCTGTCAGTGACTGTGCACTTACCTCCCCCTAGTGGAATGTAACTGTAAGACTTGAAAAGCTCAGCCTCACCACTAGGTGGAGCTATTTTACAACATAGCGCACATTATGCTGGTCAAATCCTGACAAATAACCTCTGAGGCTCAACTTGGCACGTCGGTGGCATGACTGATTGATTAAAGTCTGCAAAAGCACAGAAAGATTTCACTGCTTTCCCCTTCACAGCTCCTGATGGATCTGTTAGAACTTGCGACGCTGTTCATGTAGATCCCCTCACAGGCCTCATTCAACCCAACTCTAATGCCCATATGTTACTGGCTAGTGGTCACAGCATGCCTGTGCCCCCGGACTTCTTCCTGCACCCCCAGACTTGCAAACTACTGCCTTTGGCTGGAAATGTGGACTTTGATCCTGCTTCCTCCACCCTTGTCTTTACAGCCGATGCTGGCGTTGGTAAGTCATCTAAAATGCTTGTTGGTACATACAAATGAATGCAAGTTATCAGGGGCGGACTTAGCCAATAAGGCGAGTTAAGCAGGCCGCTTAGGGCCCCAGGAATTGGGGGCCCCGAACAATGTCAAGAAGCCTATATTAATCATATAACTCTTTTATAAATTTTCTATCTTATGTTGTAAAATCTGTCTGTAACCATTACGATTTTAACGTTATTACTTCTTTTCAAAACCAGGGGCCCTATGAATAGCCTGGTGGAATGTTCCTTCTGTACTGCACATGCAAATACTAAAATCTAATTTAATTGTATTTAATTTTACATTTAGAAGATAAAGATAAAGTTTATTTACAAAAAAAAATCTATGGAGAAAGAGATTGTTTTGAGTTTCAATGCTAGGGCCGCATACCCAAAATTGCTTAGGGCCCCTGAATCACTAAGTCCACCCCTGCAAGTTATAATAAAAATGAGTACAGCACTTGTGGCATATTGGTGATTACAACCTAATAATTTCATAATAAAAATGGAAAATTGTCCATTTATTTATTTATTTATTTATTATTATTTATTTATCTATTTATTTATTTACTTATTTATTTATTGATTTATTATTTATTTTTCTATTTATTTAATCACTTATTTATTTATTTATTTATTTATTTATTTATTTATTTATTATTATTTATGTTATCTATTTATTTATTTACTTATTTATTTTTCTATTTATTTATTTATCTATTCATTTATTTATTTATTATTATTTTTCTATTTATTTATTCACTTATTTATTTTTGTTTTTTTATTTATTTACTTATGTATTTATTTATTTATCTATTTATTTATTCACTTATTTATTAATTTTTTTTATTTATTTACTTATGTATTTATTTATTTATCTATTTATTTATTCCCTTATTTATTTATTTTATTTATTTTTGCACATTATGGTCTCAGAAATGTCCTTTTCCTTCTGTTCTGTAATCCTGGTCTAAAAGAGTTGGCAACAGTAACCGGGAGGGCGGAGCTTTTTGAAGGGTCATTTAATATGATATATTGTTTAAATGGTGTAAGAACTTTCAGAACATTTTTCATTTTGGGTCATTTGTCTTAGATAAGCACATTGGTGATTAATATTATATCAGTTTTTGTGACATTTAGCTATTTTTATGGTCATTTTAGGCCTTATGTTGTCATGGCATTGAAGCTAAAATGTAAATAAATTGAATTACGTTAGGTAGTTAGGATATTTTCTTCACACTGAAATCCTCTTAACACACATACTGCTCACTGTTATAAAAAGTGAGTATTTTAATGTTCACAGCAGAGGTGTCCATCGGTCAATGATTTTTGCTAAGTATTTTGCCATTTTTTGGTGATCCTGAATGACATATTTGTTCAGAAATGTAGTCTTGTCTTTATAATGTCCCCTAATGTAATGTAATGATATGTAATTTGTTTTTATATAGTGCATTTATTGTGTATGGTCATTCACCCAAAGCGCTTCACAATCATGAGGGAGGGTTTCTCCATTACACCACCTGTGTGCAGCATCCACTTGGATGATGTGACTGCAGCCATAGGACAACAGCGCCAGTGCCCTGTAGGGATAATTTACAGTTTTAACCCAAAGAATGACCAGTCTGTCAGATGAAGAAAAGCCGGAGTCAGAGATTCAAATAAATAAATAAAGTTTACTGAAGATAGTTTGCAGTTTCATCAGCAGAAGCCAGCTTCAACACTCCCAATGAGTTCCTAGGCCGCTCTGCTTACAACCATAAATCAACATCAAATATACTCTCACATAATGTCATTAACTGCATCACACATATAGGTGTTCTAACCTGATTGGTTAAAACTAGGAACATTTCCATGTGGGTGCGTGCAGACAATTCTGAACAATATCTCAAACATATAAACGTCAGACATCGACTAGACTGTTTAGAGCTGACCCCAGACCCATGAAAAGGATACACAATCAGAACACACACACACTTAAAGTAAAATCTGTATCTTACACAAGGCTGAGTGTACTCTATATTCAGGCAGTTATATCCTTACTACACAAAGTCTATCTTGAATAAAAAGTAGTATCACTTTAAACAGAATTAACACATAATAATAATAATAATAATAATATCAAAATCTCTTAGACAGTATTAACACATAGCAATACAAATAGGAAAACAGTTGTGTAGTTGTTTTCAATCATCAAGCCCTTCAGTTCCACTCGAGGTCTACATGACCTCTGACCTAATTTCGTGGCTCCTGAAAATTACAAAGAGTTACAAAGAGACCGGCAAATGCACTGAACATTCTTATATTAAGCAATGTGTTAACTTTATTCATTATTCAAATAATCATATTAATAAAGTAATGAGAAAAAGGATAAATGTTGATAGGTGGAGTGGCGAGACAGGGATAGAGCCAATTCAGTGGACAGGGATGATTGGGAGGTCATGAGGACTGAGACACCAGGGTTACACCCCTACTCTTTACGAGAAGTGCCATGGGATTTTTAATGACCACAGAGAGTCAGGACCTTGGTTTATCGTCTCATCCAAAAGACAGCGCCCACTGACAGTATTGTGTCCCAGGATGAGTGCCCCCTGCTGGCCTCACTAACACCACTTCCAACAGCAACCTAGTTTTCCCTTGTGGTCTCCCATCCAGGTACTGACCAGGCTCAGCCCTGCTTAGCTTCAGTGAGTAATCGGTCTTGGGCTGCACCCCTAAAACTAATTCTAAACTTTACTTTCCCCTAAAATCAAAGGGAACTGATAGGTGAATGAGAATAGTCTAGAAGCCCCTAAGTAAGGCTAAAGTTGACATTAACCAAAGTCTTGACTGATATGAATGCTGTCTTTGGTGAAATCAGTTTATTAAACTACCATTGATCAAATATGGGAGAGGGAGCACTTTGCAGTATGATTTAATAAATTACAAAGTTTAATATATTATATTATTAATATATAAGCCTATTTTTCTGTTCATTAGATGTCATGGAAATTTAGCTTTTAAGTCAGAGGAAAGACAGGGAAATTGATATTTGGCTTAAAGTGTGAACTCTAAAATGTCCAGACTAGCGTGTTGAAGCTGGATGATTTGAGGTAGAATTTGGTTTTCTGGATTACAGTTCAACCTCCTTTACTTTGTTTTTAAAACCATCAGCGTGTTCCAGATTTTGGATATTACATAAGTGGTAATCAATATTTTGCAGTTATTTGAAATGATATCAAGCCCAGCATTTCTCTTCTTAGGCGAGATGGGAAAATGGGAATCACCCTTACTGCCTTTCATCCCGTACCCTTCATCCCGTTACACTGAAATCCAGGCTGCTTCCAAATTACGGGGGCTTCGTTCAGGCCAGAGGCTGGTGCTTGGTGGACCAATGTGCGACTATGACACTGGCGTTTTGGTGCCTATTCTTGCAGTCACCATCCATCCTCAAACAGGACTGGTTTATCCTTTGGGTGGCGTGTACACATGTCCCATCTCACGTCTGCGGCAGCCCATTCAGATTGGCTCTCCAATGTTGGACCCGCGCACAGGAAACCTGGTGCTCATCACGGGGATCAGTCTCGATCCTCATACAGGTCGGTTTTCTGAACGTTGACAAAATCTCAGCGTGCGTAAGCAGCCTGATTGATGGTAGTGTCTGTTTAGGGGCTGTGCTTCCAGTCGGAGGGCTCCTCCTGGGCGAGTCCTTCATCGAGCCCTTGAGCGGCCGGATGGTGCGGGTTGGTGGAGGCAGCGTGCGAGGAGGGAAGGTGGTGCCTCATGCTGGGGGTTTCCAGGCTCTGCTGGACAGCCAGGCTCTGGGCATCTGCTTGCGGGTGGCGGAGCTCCTGCGTGGATGCGGTGAGGAGTGGAGCTCAGCAAATGCAGATCCTCAAGGTGACCTGGACAGACTCTCAGCAGCAGCTTCTGAGTTGGAGCAGGCCTGGAGGAGCAGCCAGCACTGTATGCTGCAGATGCTGAGTCGCCTGGAGGCTGTACAAGAACAGGCCAGGGCTGTGCTGGAGGACGGCGGGAGTGTGGGTGGGTAGGAGCTCGGAACTACAGAAAATCTGTGCAATTTAAAGTTAGCTTAATGCAAAAATATGCCATTCTGCTAAAATGGTCTCTACAGTTAATGATCACTTTAAAAGTCCCATTACTAAAGCACTGACCAGTTGATAGCTTCTACTCTCTTTTTATTTTTAGTGTTTATGGGGGATCTGTGTGTTTTGATAGCATTTAATGATTATCATCCTGCAATATTATGTCAATATTAACTAATGAATAGTTAAAAGATTAAATGACCCATTTTGGTCTCAGCAGCAAATAGAGAGTGAGAAAGAGATGGATGTACATTACCTGACAAAAGTCTTGTTGCCCATCTACGTTTTAGGACCAACAATTAATAACTTGACTTCTAGTTGATCATTTGGTATCAGAAGTGGCTAATATGAAAGCCAAAGGTGTCTATGTTATGCTTTTTTGCCTAAATAAAATATGATCATGCCTTGATTTTTAACTATTTAATTTGGACAGTAAGGTCTGACTTTGCTGAGACAAAAGTCTTGTCACTTAACAGAAATATTGTACAGTATAGAATATAAAGTCATGATGCAGTGGAAAATAGAATTAATATTGTGTATGACTCCGATGAGCTTGGACGACTGCATCCATACATCTCTGCAACGACTCAAATAACTTATTAATAAAGTCATCTGGAATGACTAAGAAAGCGTTCTTGCAGGACTCTCAGAGTTCATCAACATTCTTTGGATTCATCTTCAATGCCTCCTCCTTCATTTTACTCCAGACATGCTCAATAATGTTCATATCTGGTGACTTGGCTGGCCAATCCTGGAGCACCTTGACCTTCTTTGCTTTCAGGAACTTTGATGTGGAGGCTGAAGTTTAAGGAGCGCTATCCTGCTAAAGAATTTGCCCCCTTCTGTGGTTTGCAATGTAATGGGCAGCACAAATGTCTTGATACCTCAGGGTGTTAATGTTACCATCCACTCTGCAGATCTCTCGCACACCCCTATACTAAATATAACCCCAAACCATGACTTTTCCTTCACAAAATTTGATTTCTGTGAGAGTATTGGGTCCATGTGGGTTCCAATAGGTCTTCTGCAGTATTTGTGATGATTGGGATGCAGTTCAACAGATGATTCTTCAGAAAAATATACCTTCTGCCACTTTTCCAAATGATCAAATAGAAGTCAAGTTATTATTTGTTGCTCTTACAACTGGGATCAATGACAAGACTTTTGTCAAGTAGTGATGTTTTAATATTTCAGCAATAATTTTTTACACTATAATGTATTTTATGGGGGGGGCATCATGGTGGCACAGTGGGTAGCACGATCGCCTCACACTCACAGCAAGAAGGTCGCTGGTTCAAGCCCTGGCTGGGTTAGTTGGAATTTCTGTGTGGCCGAAAAGAAAATGAATGAATGAATGAATGTATTTTATATTATATTTTAGTTCAAAATAAATAATCAGTAAGTGATCATATTAAGTTGTATTATATTGATATTTTCATTGATAAACTTTTACTGATTAATAGGTAAAACAGTGGATTAAAGTACAGTAACAAAGTATAAAGATTTATTATTAAGTACATTGTCTGTGACTATAGGACTTTACTTGACTCACTTGGCAATCTAATCAATTAAAATAAGCCTTTTAAAATGTATTGAACTGCGAGAAGTGTTTACCTTTAATTCTGATTGACAATCTTTACCATGTAAAAGCAAGCTGCTGAATAATTTAAACACTTCCTTTAAAGAAAAACGGCAGAAAAAAAACGTCTTACTGTTTTACTGTGCAGTTTTAAATTCAATCTCTGTCCATTCCAGTTCGTGGAATAATAATATCCAATTAATATTTACCACTTCGTGAGCAGATTTTACTGAAAGTCATGCTGTTCACAGAAATCTTCAGTTCATACACATGTAATCTTCTGTGTCTGAGTGAATCATTCAAGGGTGAGCGAAGCTTAGCAGGGGTCGTTTAATATGAGATTTCATTCATACAGTACAGCGCAAAAGATTTCAGAATGTTTGTTGACTGTAGGTTATATATTGGAGTGTTGTAAATATTTGGATATGCAGCAGTTAGATATTTAACAGGTAAATAATGTTTTTTAATTGGCTTTAAAGGGCAACTATTTAAAATTTGGATCTTATTTTAACATCAGGAAATTTTAAAAAGGGACTTATTGTCTTTATATCACCCCGATATGACTGTGGACACACTATACCTGGACACAGTTCTGTCCAAACAGCGTACAAAAGATAGGTGCCCTTTAATATTTCTATGATGCAAATTCAAATTTTCAGAAGCCATTACCTGAGTATTTAGGGTCTCATGACACTTCAGAAATCATTTAAATATACTTACTTCTCATAAATCATTTCTTATTATCACTAGTCGTGCTGCTCAATAGTTTTTTGGATTTCTTTCAGAATTTAATGGGAAAATAATGGGAAATAATATATATGTTTGTATTAAAGTTGGGTGGTGTTGACCAATTTGGCATCGTACGATGTCTAATGTGAAACATCGCGATGGTGGATGACATCATCATCATAGTTGGCGTAGAATGAACTATTTATGAATAATTAATTAATTCATAATGAATGTTATCTGTTAATGTAATCTGTAGCCTACGTTTTCAACTACCTGACCCGCATGGTCTTTGTTTTACCCATAACCAAATCATAAATAAATAAAGACAAGCTACACACAAATTACCACCTGTCAATCACTTTTTCCACGGGACTGTGGCATGAATAGGCAGAGTAATCTGTGTTGTTATAATGGCGTCGACAAACTTGGTTGGTAAAAAGGTGCACAACCAACAGGAACAAACTAACAGTATCAGAGGTTTTCGCTAAAATTACCAAGTACAAGCGGGAAAGCGAAAGATTGAAGCAGTGTACTGACGCTGTGACACGTTACCTGATTTCAAATGACCGAAGAGTCGTTAAATAGAGACAAGATTAATTAAATATCACATTAAACAACTATAGTGAAATGCGATCCAGCGGTACATCCTTGATAAACTGTCCGACGTGCACTGCTCTCTGGGGTTTTGTGCTCAAAGCACCTGCTGACTGCCTGGAGCTCAGACGTGTGCATATGCTGCAGCGCATGCCTCTGTGTGTGTGGTTACGTGATGTGCGTTTTCAGCAGTATATTGTGGAAGGAGGCTTTTCTGAAATGCTAGATGAAACACCAGTGTGGACGTGGATCATTTTCATTATAAAATGCCTTTTTAAAACTAAGACGTATTAGTGTAAACGGGGCCTAAGTGTGTGTTTTTTGCGAGCCGGTTGCTGCTGCTATGGGGGTGGGGCGAAGGATCTCGATGCCGGCTCAGCATCGTAATGTCTATCGGTGTTGGATTACGGTATCGTCTGTCGACCCAACCCCAGTTTGTATATAAGTATTTGGTAGAATAACCCCGATTTTTAACAGTAATTTTATTAAAAATCTCTAAATTATAGTATTTTTTATCTGTAATTTGGAATGTTATCAAACCTTTTATAGAATGTTTACATTTTTTACTGTCTTGCATTAGATTTATTTACTGAGCTTGACTTTTTCCCTAAACGTGTACTCACTTTTTTGAATGTTTACACATCAGTGTACATTTTCATATATTTCAAGGATTTTAATGATCTATTTTTTTAAATATAAATGTTATATCTTTTTTTATTTTGTAACTATGCTGCACTGCTTTTTGTAAATAGCTCAAAAATTAATTTAGCCTCCTTGCTACTTCTGCTCCCTTCAGGGGAGATTAAGCTTCCTGGCAATGAGCTCTCCTTGCCGGCTCTACCCGGGCTGGAGTATCCTGACCCCGGAGGCTCGGGTTTACGCGTGCCAGTTCTCGGCGCTCAGTTGGACTGGGTGTCAGGCTGCATGGTGCCCTTGGCAGGAACCATGGAGGATGCAGATGGCAAAGGTAACAGAGGTTAGCAGCAATGTCCAAATCCTATTACAACAGTTAACCCAGAGTACATTACAGGCCTGGTTCCCATACGGTTTGGAGCTCAGACGGTGGACCCGGTGACAGGGGTAATCGCTTCGGTTGTAGGGGCCAATCTGGATGTCTGGAAGCGCATCATAGTTCCTGTAACCACATCCCAGATTCTGATGTTAGGAGAAAACCCAGTGTCACAGTGTCACGGTGAGTGAACTAAACGGCCGCATTAAAGCTCATTTGGCTCGGGGGTGTTTACATGTGTGGAAATGTGTGTTTGTTCGCCTCAGGTGGAAACCCTCCAGAAGGAGAGCAGCGAACGGAGCAATTACTGGCGCGAGCAGACTCTGAAGGAGGACGAGATGCTGGGGGATTTTGACAGAGCCGTTAAACACTATCTCTCCACATCCGTTCACGAGTCCGACTGTGTGAGTTGACTCCTCAGAGACGACACAACGCTCTGTGGCCTATTTAAAATGCAAGCCTTTTGACCAAGTGTCTATTTTTATTTCTCGGGGTGTCAGTGTGATGGGGAAGCGTTTCCACCATCTTTGCATTCTGAATGAGATCTTCTCTCTCTCTGTGTGTGTAGATAGACTGGACAGACACGGACAGGCAGTTGAGGGAAACGGCTGCTGAGATTCAGGAAAGTGCTCAGTGTGAGGTCCAGAGAAAAGCTCTCCAGAAGTCAGATTTATCTCTGCTTCTACCAGCCCATGTGTTACACGCTCTCACAGGAGGTCAGTCCTTGCGCTCAGACTCTCCTACTGAGAGCGTAAGCGCCGGTTCTTTAAAGATTCAAAACAGAGGGCTCGTGATGCTCATGTGCAGTACGGTTTAAAAGTTTGGGATCCTTAGATGTGGAAGTCTCACAGAGGGTGGATTTCATTGGCAAAATGCTGTGGATTGGCAGTGCAATTTAAAATAGGCGGTTATAATTTTTGTATATTTTACTTTATTATTATTTATAGGCAAAGCAGAATTTTGAGCTTCATTTCTTACATTTTTAGAGTCACATGATATGCTGATATGCATGATATGCTGATTTGATGCTCAAGCAACATTTTCAATGTTGAAAACAGTAGTGCTGCTTTTGTAGTGATACGTTATTTGTTCACACTTTAGAATAAGGTTGCATTATTTAATAAATCGATTACACAATAAAATTTGCATTAGTTAATTAAAATATTCAATCATTCATTTTTCTTTGGCTTAGTCCCATATTTATCTGGCGTCAGCACAGTGGAATAAACCATCAACTATGCCAGCATTTGTTTTCGCAGCAGATGCCCTTCCAACTTCAACCCAGTACTGGGAAACACCCATACACATTCACACACACACACTCATACACTATGGCTAATATAGTTAATCCAATTCACTGGCATGTGTTTGGACTGAGGGGGAAACCCGGAGAAAACCCATGCCAACACGGATAAAAGATAAAAAGATATGCCAGAATAGTTGGTGGTTCATTCCGCTGTGGTGACCCCTGATAAATAAGGCACTAAGCCGAAGGAAAATGAATGAATGAATGAATGAAAAATATTACAAAAAATAAAGCAAAAAGTATACAGTGTGCATAGTCAGGTCCATATGCTCTTCACTGAATTTCCTCAATCATCAAGTCACTGAAGCAGCAAGTCACACTTAGATTTGTTCACAAATCAATCTAAATTGTTCATCAGTTGTAATTTCTAAACAAGACCAGGATCGCACATCAATTCAAAACAACGATTCCTTAAATGATCAGGTAAATGAGCTCAATCCATCCATTCAGTGACCTGATTGCAGAGAAGATCATTAGTAAGTAAACTGTAGTGTTTCCCACAAAAAACATATTACTCCATCATATGTCCCTTAATGGGACATTTCACCCATAAATAAAACTGTTTTGATCATTCACTAATCCTCCACTTGTTCCAAACCTACTTGAGTTTCTTTCTTCTGTTGAACACAAAATTTTATATGAAGAATGTTGGAAACTCTAGACAAAAGATGCCCAAAGTAGAGCCCACAGGACATAGTTGGGCCATTGTAAGCTTTGATTTGGCCTGCTATCCCATCTGAGAGTAGAGTAAGAATGATGGAGAGGGTTGGGTTGTTGCTAGATTGGATGTGGTTGTGGCCGGAGGTTAACAAAAATGATTAATATTATTTGTTAAATTTCCTATTTAATCTAGTCCACCCCAACCCCAACCCCAAACCCAACCGTCACAGTAATGTAAAAACAGTAGTTGTACAGAGTATTATTTACATTATCTATTAAATTATTATTTTTTAACGTCAACCCCTACTCCAACCCTAAACACAACCCTCACAGTAATGTAAAAATATTAATTACTGTTATACAGTGTCACAAAAAAATGCTGCTATGTTGGCCGGCAGCGTATCCAATCTAGACTTTAACAGAGGGTTGGGGTGAATGCCTTTAACGCAGAGATCATCATTTCTAATTTGAGGTAACCTTTTTTTTCTCTTGTTTTAATGCTGAGCTACAAAAAAGCAAACTGAAATGAAATGCTTTAATTAAATGTAAATGAATCAGATGTTTTAAAATGTAAATACTGTCACTCAACTGATAGAGGACTATGCAGAAGACATCTACGAGCAAATGAAGGCAAAAACGAGTGTAATTCTGTTATAAATGAGATTGTTTTGTTTTTACTGTATTAAGTTCATTATAAAATTTATAAAATGCTGTATTAGTTAATATAACACAATGTTTTCTAGTCATTTTTAAATGTTATTAAATAAATTAGGAAATTACCCATATTCACCTTCGGCCCACTAGCCTCAATCAAGTTTGGTTTTTGGCCCTTCATAAGAAAAAGTTTGAGCACCCCTTAGGGATGTCAGTTGCTATCGGTTTACAACATTTTCAACAGTTAGAACAACTCTTAATGGTTTTGAAATATTTAAGGGTGGATAAATGGTAAGTAAATCTTCATTTTTAGGTAAACTCAGTGCAATCTTTTTATGAATTAATTTATGTGAACCTGCACCCACCCAAAAGGAATAAAAAACTTGAAAATTCACTCTTAAGCACGCCTCTAAACCTAACCACCAGCAGTAGACCATATGGAAACAAATTAGATCATGCACATTCATATGCATAAGCCATCAATTTGCCAAAAACGTACAATAGCTTACGAATTGCCTTGAAATTTTGCTGGCTCAGCAGATGCCACTGTTTAATATGTTTCACATAACAGCTTTAGGCTTTGCAACAACATGATGGCGAATAAATAATGATGTTTTGGACTTTTCCTTTAAGGAGACGAGGAGGAGTGGGAGCAGCAGTGTTTCTGGCACACGGAGCTTAAGGCCGTGATAAACCGAGCAAATGTGTCAATGGAGAGACTACGGAGAGAACGGGATCAGCTGTCGGCACAGGATCCGGTCAGCTTGAGACATAAAAACACGCTCTTCCTCTGACAAAAACAACATACAACGCTGACTGTTGAGCTCATTACCACATTGTTAAACAGCTGAGCGAGCAGATCAATGCTTTAGGAGCTTGATAGCTTTCACGTGAATGCCAATATTCTGTCTATTTTCCAGTTTAATGGAGTGTGGTCTGGGATGAGTGATTGTCTTGTGATTATCACAGGATGGGAATTTGAGGGAGCAGGAACTCTGGGAGCAATTATTGCAGAGACAAGCAGAGCTGGATGCTGTGCTCTCGTCTCTGCGCTGTGCTCGTCAGGTCTGCCAGCTGCGTGCTGAAATTGCGCAGGTAAGAACTGCTTGTGCTGCTGACCGACATGTGTACAGCAATGCCCTTGGTTTGCATTACAGCTGTCAGAAAGAAACCTTGTACATTATGTTTATTTGTTTTATTTTTTCAAATAATGAAACATTTCATTGTTAAAGTTGATATTGTGGGTTTATACAGTATGCAGGAGTTGTTCAAACATGTTCATACGTACAAATATTAGGTCAGAATTAAAGGGCACCTCTTTTACCCCTTTTACAAGATCTAAGGTAAGTAATTTGTATTTCAAGAATGTGTCTGTAAAGTTTCAGCTCAAAATACCCATCAGATAATTTAATATAGCTTCTAGAATCTGCCCATTTTGGTGTCTAAGGACTATGTAGCTGTTTTTGTAGCCTGTGGCTTTAAATGCAAATGAGCTGCTTCTCCCTGCCAACTATTCCCATCTTGCCTTACATCAGATGAACAGCAGTCAGGGATAGAAACAGACATAGATGAAGCTGAAATACAGCTCATTAGTCAAAAATACCAAGTAAGTTTATTTCATAAACTTGTGGGGGAGTTTATTCAAGGTTTTCTGAAATGAGTAGTCTCACACAAATGCCATTTGCAGTACACACACACATGAGCATTTACTGACACCATGCGGCCTTGGTGATTATATTGATTAAGAATTACATAGTGATTTTACTGTCTGTATTACAAACATGCATAAAATGGCATTTTGCTGAAAAAAGGTTCCCGACCCCAGCTTTAAAGTTTAATTAATTTGTGTATACTGCATTATCCTAAATTAGTTGCTGAGCTCTTCTATTAAAAAAAGAAAAATTAAACCTGCAAGTTCTCAAGAGATCAAGCCTCAGCCTGGTAAGAAAAAGTAACGCAAAAGTAATTCAAAAGTTACGTATTACCAAGGTCCCTTTAAGGCAAGTCATTTCACTCTGTGGCCATCTTTGAAACGCCTCTTGGGCTGTATATGCTTGGGCATTCTGTCTGAATGAGGAAACATCAAATTCTCCAAAACGATTACGATACAGATTTGCAACCACCAATAAACCAAAACATAGGTCTCATAGGTTTCGTTTCTAAACGTCTGAATTAAACATAATGGGCATTTTTTCCTCTGAATAATGATCGTCAGATTGCGCTGCTCTTTCGAAGTAATCCACAACTTGGTCTTGTTGGCGAACCTCCTCCAGAAATGACAGTAACTCTGTTGTGTGATCAGTGTCATCGTGTTCTGTGTATTTATTGTTCTGTGTGTCGTTCAGTCCTTGTCCGGTATTTTGAGTTGTGCATTGTCGTCGTTCCTGAGTCTCCTGTGTTTCTTATGTTCCTCATTTGAACGTTATCAATAAATCTACATATTTTGATAACTCCTGCGATCCTTTGCCTTCCTGAGTGAGCCTCGGCATGACACAAGTAACTTGAGTCAGATATTGAGATTACTTTTTAGTAAAGTAACAGATAACTGTTTTCATTTCAAAGAAAATAAGAATTATTATTAAAAAAAAATGCCTGTTCCCAATCCCATTTTCCATGACAAGCTTTTTTGACATCAATGTTTTTCAGCTAAACTCGTTACATTTGTAATAATGTATCTATTAATGTACATGATAATGACCTAATACATTTGTTTCGCTATTTACTTCACTATATATTCATGTAGAGTCATTAAAGGAAACTTATGCAAAACAAAGTTTGTGTGGCAGCAATGTGTAGAAGTCAGCTTCTAATGGTAAAAATGTATTAATTATATTTTTATGCACACTTGATAAAAACTGTGGAGACATGTTGATTGACATTCTCCCCGTTGTACATGTCATAAGAGGGGGAAAGCCCTGTCCATTAGTGACAATCTCTGGCTCATTAGCATGAACAGCCCTGAGTGAGAAGCAGCCATCCTCCATTAGTTCTGCTATGGTGACACATACAGGGGCGAATCCAGGGGTGGGGCCACAGGGGCACCGTCCCCTGTTTAAATCGGTTTGGCCCCTGTTGTGCCCCTCTCCTCTAAGTCATTGCTGATTCATATCAAAACTTGAACATAAATATGCGCTTTAATTCATGTTGAACGACGGTGATACCTGTTACTTCAGCTATTTTTCTTGTACGATGAGTGCTTTCATCCCTGCAGATCGACTGGTTTGTACCAAAACAGTGATTAAAACTGTTACAATCTTGCTCACCATACAGTTCGTTTTTAAAACGGAATGTTATAAAATGGACCAAAATTGATCAGAGTTATAAAGTTTATTTTCCGCATTTCCGCTCATAGCTTTCATAAATGCGTTATTTGAAATGACCATTTTTACTGTTATGTCAACGATAAAGGTGCGCTTCATGGCAAAATCGATAGTGAAAGCAAAGATGGCTTCTGTGCTGTAATTTACAGTGCAACATGGACACTTTCTGTTTAAGATTACTCTGCTTTTTTATCACTATAAAGTTACAGAACAATTGTGACGGCAAATCTGTCAAAACGGCAGACATCATTTACCGACCGTGACCTGATATCTGATCTATGAACATCCCATCAGTTACCACAAATGATAACTGTGCATCAGGTTAGGACTTAACACACTTGAACATGTTGTTAGAAGTGTTTTTTATTGTATAAAATACTTTACGCATATGGAGAGTCCCTGTAAACCATGTATACAAGTGTGTGTGTCTGTGTTTGTGCATTAGTGGTATTTGGTGTATTTATTTTAAACTTATATAAGTAATTGCTAAATTGTGTGAGTTTACAGGGATAGTGCACATTTCTTAAGTATTTAGTCAGTTTAAAATTTGTGTCAATTTCTGGCAAAGGTAGACGGCTGCCCTTAGATGAAGATCTAGATGACAGATTTCTACAGGGACACCACTGTTTGTCCTTTGCTTTCACTGCCTAGGCACACTACAAAAAAGAGAAATGTACCAAAGTGCACCAGCTATAACATAGTTACTTTTTAGCATTTGGGATTGAAGATAGCTTCAGTGCTTAGCATCTAATGAATGATAGGGGGGAAATATTTGTTTATCATGAGAATCAGTTTCTTAAAAAAGAAATGAAAAATAATAATAAAACCTACAATCTTTCTCAAAGACACATGCAACTTCACCTGTAAGATTAAAGGGATCATGGAGTGTATGAATATGTTGTTTCTGACTGCTAAAATGGGCAGTGTTAACTAACCCCATGTTACAACACTCCTCAGTCTCCCATACTTGTTAACGCAATTTGTTTCTTTCTCAC
The DNA here is from genome assembly GCF_903798145.1 of Danio aesculapii. NCBI lineage: Eukaryota > Metazoa > Chordata > Actinopteri > Cypriniformes > Danionidae > Danio > Danio aesculapii. The sequence continues at coordinate 26,665,873 of NC_079449.1, read as the reverse complement.
AGAAATGCTGCAGGTAAAATTATGATTGTCTGATCTCACTTCTATTTGGAGATGTAAAATTAACCCATGAAAAGATATTATAGGCCTATACTGTATATTGTATTTTTATAAAAATATAGTGCAAGCACCAATTGAATAACTTGGCCCCCCTCTGTAAACTGTGGCCCCACTTTGGGCCCTGCCTTAAAAAATTCCTAGATCCGCCACTAGACACATAGGCCTTTATTGCTCCACGCCTTTTTAAAAAGAAGGCTGGTAGCACCATCTCATTTGAATTTAATGCAACAGTCACCAAAACAGCACAAATTGGATCAAAGCCTAAAAGGGGTAAAATAAAAGAGTTATAAAACATTTGTGGGTTATTTTGAGCTGAAACTTCACAGCACACTCTAGGGACATCAGAGACTTATTTTATATCTTGTAAAAAGGGACATAATAAGTCCTCTTTAAAGAAAATATTGTACAAACATCCCTTCCAGACTTTACTTTTGCTCACTACTGTGGTCAGACACTTGAATGTGTCTTTATATCACTAATGTTTTTCTAAAGACAAGCTAAAAGTTTTGTGACTAGTAAATGTCAGCATTTTTGCATTACATTAAACACTGTACTGAACAAAAATTCTAGACATCCATCCTCGCTCCTCAAATTCATAAAAAATTAAGCACATGTAGTGTTTCTTGAGGAAAGAAAATGATGTAAAATGATGCAAAACCCTCAGACAGATGTGAAAGGTGCCCAATAGCATTGATATGAATTTTGATGACGAAATAAAGAGTTCCAAGGTTTCTGCCTGACAGCAAGACTATATTTTGGGATGATGCTTTAGGACACTTTACTCCATACTTTCCCATGACAGCTGACTGAATTGACTCTTTTTTCCTCTAGACTTTGGTGTCTGGCACTTTCTGGTTTAAGGATTTCGGTGTGCTGCAGCCCAGGGGTGTCAGAAACCCTCTGAAAGTAATAGCCATGACTCAGCAGAAAATCCTTCCTCGGCTCGAACGACTTATTCAGCTGCTGGAAGAAAGCAAAGCAGTTGGCCAGTCGACTAGCACGCAGGGACAGCAGAGCTCTAGTACAATATCCTCATTTATGATTTAATATAGAAATGTTAATCGTGCTTTTGTCTCAGTTGAGAAATCTTTCTCTGTAGGCAAGCAGGCTTTCGGGCGAGACAGCGATTCTAGAGCTTGGACCGAATCGGCATCTGTTGTGAAAGGTAAATTTGAATGCACAGAGAGAGGAAAAATAGCGAGATTCTGCTTGTCAGAGTTTCACTGCTGTGTTTGTGTCTCCTGCTGAGCCAGGTGTCTCAACTCAGTCCTTTAAGATCAAATGAAGGCTTCGTCTGCGAGTGAACAGAATGCCACGATGCCCTCTCTTCCTCTGTCAAACCCGTCTTACGCTCAGAAAAGTCAGGAGAAAACGCAGCTGAACAGCCAGGGTGAGGCTGTCTTAGGTCTAAGATGTTACTGGCATCCTCATTTCAGATCACGACGTGATGTTCTCTCTTGTTTCATTCAGATGTCCAATCTCTCTTGGAGCCTGGTGCGTCTGCACATATGAGTATCCCAAAGCTTGCAGGTCAGAGCATTTCAATGGAGGACTTTGAGTGTAACCCAGTGTGTGTTTAAGCCTCAAAGTTTTTGTTCACTTTTAAGGTCACTTTGAACAGCAGGAAAACAGTGGAGCAAAAAACCTGATATGTTACATTGCTTTAGCTTTTGACCTAAATAGATATTTAGTCTATTATTAGGTTTTCTAGGGCAGGCGACACAATGTTTATACTCGGGGTATAAATACTATACAGCTATGGAAAATATTAAGAGATTGCATCAAAGATATTATCAGTTCTCAGTTGAGTAAAATGTTAATTTGTGTTTTATATCTATTTAAAAAGCTACTGATGATGTGTCTTAAATGTCAATTAAGATTATGATTTGGAGTACACATTTGTATAAAATAACAATAGGTCAAAATAAAAAAAATTAATGTTTTCAGAACTTAAGTATTGGGAAAATAGGTTTATGTATTACGTAGAAAATTTACACATACAGTACAGTACCTGACAAAAGTCTTGACATCGATGCCAGTTTTAAGAGCAACAAATAATAACTTGACTTCTAGTTGATCATTTGGTAAAGTGGCAGAAGGTCGATTTTTCTGAAGAATTATCTGTTAAACTGCATCCTAATCATCCCAAATACTGCAGAAAACTATTGGAACAGAAATCAGGGAAATTTGGTGAAGGAAAAGTCATGGCTTGGAGTTACATTCAGTTAGGGGGCATACAAGAGATCTGCAGAGTGGATGGAAACTGCAACAGTCTGAGATATCAAGACATTTGTGCTGCCCATTACATTACAAAGATGCTCCAGGATTGGCCTGCCCAAACACCAGACATGAACATTATTGAGCATGTGTGGGGTAAGATGAAGGAGGAGGCATTGAAGATGAAGCCAAAGAATCTTGATGAACTCTGGGAGTCCTGCAAGAACGCTTTCTTTGCTATTCCAGATGACTTTATAAATAAGTTATTTGAGGCATTGCAGAGATATATGGATGCAGTCCTCCAAGCTGGGAGTCATACACAATATTAATTCTTTTTCTACCGCACCTTGACTTTATATTGTAGACTGTACATTATTTCTGTTGAGTGACTAGACTTTTGTCTAAGCAAAGTCAGACCTTACTGTACTAATTAAATCTTTTAAAATCAAGGCATGATCATATTTTGTTTGGTAAGATAAGCGTTATCTAGAGGCCTTTGCCTTATAAGCCACTTTTGATATTATTATTATTATTTCTTGTTCCTAAAACTTGGATAGGCCACAAGACTTGTCAGGTAGTGTATATTTTCCCCCAATTTACAGTATAAAAACTAGATATTTTATTTTGGCATATTGTCTAAAATGCTCTAAATGATACTAATTTCATAAAAAAAAAATTAGGATAGGTTTTCAGCAAACAAATGAACAGTTTACTCCAAAACGTAGCTATTAATGGCTAATCCAGTAACCAGATAATATTAAACTGGTCACGTAATGTTTCCCAGAGCTGTATTTATTTATATTTTATAATAAAGGCTTATTTATTCTAAATATGGACAAGCTCATAAATACTGTATTGAGGCTCTGACACACCAGCTTAGCTTTTTGCTGTGTGTTCTTTGCAGCTCCCTCTGGGGCTTTTTGCCAAATTGAACGTGTTGAATTTCTGTCCAACATCATTGGTGAGAAAATTTGGATTGGCTGTTCAGTTTAGGGAACAAGAATACAAATGAAAATGTTGAAAAACAGATTTCAAAATGACATACAGTTATGCTGTAGTTTTGTTATCTCCAAGAAGTGAATCTATTTGTAATGGAATGGAATGAAGAGATATATCAGGATTATTATGTTCAGGAAGTTAGTATGCTTTGTTTAAAGTTTGCGTGCTTCCCTAGTTTCGATTTCCCCTTCTGAATGATGAATATATACTACTGGTACCTGCTGATATAGACTCTTATTTCCAGTCACACGGGCACAGACTGTACCTAGTGGGCCGTTGGCTGTAATCTTTGCCAACAGCAAACTTTTTGGCTCAGATGTAGCTGACACAGGGCAACACCACAGTCGGCTTTTGTTGCCACTAGTTCTCTGAAGTCAGCTTGATGTGACAGTACACCATAATTGCACATTTCAGTGGCTAGGCTGAGACAAGCCTATTTAAGTCAGAGTACAACTGTTCCGGAAAATGTGCGTTGAATCCAAAAGTCAAACAATGCTGCCTTTGAAGGAGTCATTCCTTCCAGTGTCCCGAGATACCTTCATCTGATGGATTTGTGTAGCAGCAAGGATGTATCCTTTGCATTTTGTGTGTAAATGTACAATTTTTGACTAACTTTTCCCATTTTGTCATATAGATGATACAACAAGACGGATCAGAGCAGCAATAATATTGTTGTTTTGCCTCTCCCCACACCCTAACCATTCAGAATTCCAAAGGCAAGGTGTGGGTCCCTGTGTGACATCATAAACCAAGGAAAACAACACTTGTTGTGTAGATTTTAAAACAAATGATCTTGGACTTTAAGATTTGTAGTAGACCTTTATTTATTCTCAAACACTACACACGCACTAACATTCAAAAAATGGAAAAAGCACAATATGACCCCTTAAAGTAAGGTGACCATACATCCTTTTTACCCGGACATGTCCTCTTTTTGGCACAAAAAAACGTCTAAAATCTTCATAAAATGTCTGGGATTAATTGTAATTATTGTCTGATAATTAATTGTATGTATTTTTGCATTACTTTTACCTTTTTTAGGCCATGACTTGCATGCCATGATTGGTTGGTCATGTACATATGCAAACATTGGCCAGTGTCTCAATTCCTCCTCACCAAAGCAACAGCCAAGAGAGAGAGAGAGAGAGCAGCAGCTTTCACACTTGCACTTTTGGTCTACAACCGGGTTCATTTGACGTCAGAGTTTGGTATGTTTAGCTAGTGTGAACGCATCTTCTGAGCTCGAGTGTACACCCGTCAACCATACCCAGTCCGCCTAAAAGAGGTGGTCTGGGGAAATCTGGTACAGTTCACTTCTGATATGAATGCAATCGTACCAAATAACAGACGTGGACCACCAACTGTACAACAAACTTTAGCTTTTATAATGTTCATTCGTGTGCGTGTATCACCAACCTTCATGACAAGTGGGACTGACCCAATGCAAACAGTGATAATAACCCCTTTCACACAGTGATACCAGTAAATATCTGGAAAATTTCGAGGACAACTTTACCGGTAAATTTATAAAAAGGTGTTCACACAGGCACGGACATTCCGGAATTGTTCAGGAAAGACCATTCACACATCTATTTCAAAATACCGGTAAATTCTGACATCATTAATCAGAATTGACCTCTAAATGGCTGCGCTTGTATTTGTAAACATAGAAGAGGTCTGCCTTTTCATGATGGTTTCACTTTTATTTTTAGCTTTAGCATTCATGCAGCTTTGTGAGACATCCAAAGGCAGAAACGCAAACCGCAGCTAAATGTTTACACAATTGACTACATTACAATTTATGTGGATAGATACGTATTGTGAACAACTTATATGAAAACATATGGATGAACACTTTCACATGTCGAAATGTTCATAATATGTCTGTGTGCTGGCACTCACCGGCTCCTTCACGTGCACACATGTCAAGCAACTGAAGGAAGCAGAGCTTGAAGGTAAACAAACAGCAGCTTATCATTTGCATTTTATAGATAATTTTTGACACAATTATCATTAAGAAGGCACATAGAAACGATATCTGACTGACTTCTAGCAGCTAAATGTGTCTGGAAAAATATTCAAACACTTTTATTTACATAAACCACGCGGATGTGAATGCGTCTGAGTGTTCTGATTAGCTAAAGCTGACGTCTCACGTCAGCACATTCTAGACGTGAACGGGCTCTTTCCAGTAATGTTACTTCTGCGTTCACACAGCGCAGCATTTCGGCAAATTACCGGTAATGTTACAACTTCTCTTTCCGGAAAATTGGCAGAACAAATTTATCTGTATTTTCAAAAAGGGCCTGTTCACACATGCAGACCTTTCCGGAAAATTGCCAGTAAAATTTTTTCTGAAAGGTCTGTATGTATGAAAAGGGCTAAAATCTGCTTGTCTCCACCAAAAACGACTTCTGCTGAAAGCGCGTGATGTTCTGAACTTTTAAAAGGTTTTTGCAGCAGATAGACGCTAGTGGCTCACTGTATTTTGGTTTTGGTATCAAAACCAAAAGCTTTAGTAAAGGCAGATTGAGCGTGGTATGCGGACGTCTCCATCTTGGCACTTTGCTTTCATGGCCATCACCTAGCAACAGCTGTACACAAAACAGCAGCTTAATGATGCAAGCATACCGGCGTTCCAAAGGAAAAAATACGACGTAAACACAAACCAGCCGAGGGTGGGGGGACAATCGAACTTGGGTTCGGACCTGGCATTCGGACCAAGTGTGAAAGCACCCGAACCTGTCACTAGGTGCCACATATCTCTCAAAGTGAAGTTTATTTATAAACAAATTTCGAGAGGATCACGTGCTTATGATTGTTCACAGCTGTTCCAACTTTAGCTCATGGCTAATTATCCCATCAGACGATCCTTAACTTACTACAAATAACCAGACTTTTCTCATCTCAATATCTTCGTCTTGAAGAACCCCCCCCCCCCCCCATCCAACTCTACTTTCCCTCCTTTCAAATGGGCGACACGGTGGCCAGTGATTAGCACTGTTGCCTCACAGCAAGAATGCCCCTGGTTTAATTCCTTTCCAAACCAGGCGACATTTCTGTGCGGAGTTTTGCTCGTTCTCCCCGTGCTCGCATGGGTTTTCACCGGGTCCTCCGGTTTCCTCCCACAGTTCGAAAACAAGCACCCTAAATAATTAATCCAACATTTTCACCAAGCTCCGAGTACACCTTCTCAGCATCCATATCTGATACTTAGCTACACTAAAGACACTACACTCAGATCTACCTGAGCTCAAACTCCCCCCTTGCCCTGCAACGGGAGGGAGCCCAGGGCTCGAGGATCTTATAAGCTCAGGGCTCTCTTCCGGGACAGCACGCCAAACAACCTTCATTATCAATCATCAGCTAAGTGTGAACTCTTGAATAGCATAAAAATGAAAAAGTGAAATTCTTTTTATTTTAATTTACTTTAACCTATTGAAAAGAAACTTTATTTAAAAGGTGTTAAATGCTAAACTTTTTTTTTATTCTATTGTTGACAACCAAGCGTTTAATGGAAAGATTATACTTGTATAGAGACATAGTTTAATGGTTGTGAAAGCACTTGTCAAATATTTACCCAGTTCACTACTCCCCTCCCCAGCCCGTCCTCTTTTTTGAAATGTGAAATATGGTCACCCTACCTTTAAATAACTTTTGCATTTTGGCGGTAAGTCCATATAGATGTAGTTCTAATTAAAAGCTATGATGAAACCCAAGGGCAAAAAACTTATTTTTCTGTGTTGCAGAAGAGGACTGGTCCAGACTAGTAGCGCTGTCTCCTCTCTTCCAGCTGATGAAGGAAGTGGAGCAGCAGCTCAGGGATTGTGCCAGAGACAGAGGCCTGATGAAGATCCAGCCCTCAGGTCAGGCTCTAATTATCACCCCTGAAACGTGCAATCCGCACTCATCACAACTGCAAAGTCATTAGTGTAGCAACAGATGATTTAATGCCACGAGAACCACTGCATATAAATCAGTGGGAAAAATAACTTGAGCTATATTTTTAGCAGTTTCTTCACGGGCTGTAAAGGAGCATACTACGCACATCACAATGTATTTAACCACAACTTTTTTGTTGAAGTTTGCAAGGAGTGGTCAAAGGGAGTGAAAGTGTGGTTGTGTTCAGGTTTCAGTCGACCGTTCATGGATTTCATGGATGCGCAGTGGGAGTGTGAAGGAGAGCTGATTCAAGTGAGCTCTGAAACGCTCAACCCACGAGAGCTTCTGCTCTACCAGCATGGACAGTTTCTCCTCCAGCACCTTCACCTACATAAAATGGTCTGGATCTGTCTTCATTTTTTTTCTCACTTGCTTTTATGTTCTCATAGGGCCTGTTCACACCTGGTTTTGAAGGAATAGTTCATCCAAAAAAATAAATTAAAACATAATTTACTCACCCACAGGCCATCCTCATTGCATATGGCTTTTTCTGTCATATGACCACACTTGGAGTAGTTTTACATTTTATTTTGGTTTTTCCATGCTTTATAATCCTGCAAGATTAATCTGTTAACAAACTAACCCACACATCGAATTATATTTATTTAAATTATATAATTAATTATAATATAATAATTATATAATATTATATACTATATATTAACTAATATAATATTAATAAAATAGTAATTATATATAATAATTATATATAATTCAATTATAAACTTCAATAACTGATGTCTGGCACCGGCCAAATGCTTGTTATACGTGACATACGTTGTTTGAAATTCTGTGACTAGAAGTATCTCGCAGGAACAACTTACCACACAGTTTGTTTACTACAGAAGATGGCAATGAACTAGAAAACTAGTTGGCTTGGTGTCACTGCATAGCGTTATACAGTATATTGCTCCTAAAATGCGGCATACATTTGTCTACCCGTCTTACGTTATGGTCATACGATGTATGTCAGTTGTGCATAGCGTGCATTTGTTTACCACAGGATATTAGTAATTGGGGTTTATAATTGAAAACTCTGAAATATTTCTGTTTTAAAAACACATTGATCCACTTAATAAGACATGTTTTAACCCACTGGCTAGTTTGATGATGATGTTATTTACAGTATGTGCTTCTAGCATCTTCAAAATAAAAGCCACTATTCAACATCATTTTACAGCATGGAAGAGCGAGGAGAAAATGTAAAGCTTCTCTGACTGTGTGTGTATGACAGGAAAAAGTCATATACATTGAGAATGGGTACATAAATTATGAGGTAATTTAAATCTTTAGAAAAACCTAATTCTTCAAAAATGCTTTTACATCAATCCACTTCCGAAATCCAAATCCTAAAGTGCTAAATAAATAATGCTAAATAGAGGTGTGAACGGTGACAAACTATTGAGCTTGTGCACTTTTGACCACGCCCAAAGGTTGTCAAACATGCATTGCATTGCTATCGGGGTGTAGGTGTAGCTCATGTATGTTAAAAAAACGACATGTACTCTTATAGTCCTCATTGTACAAGCGCACAGTATAAACTGACCAGTAAATTCAGATTACATACAGATGTGTGACCAGTAGAATCAATATGTCATGAACTTTTATTACAGAAAAGCAAAGATGAAGATGAATTATAGATGAAAGATGAATTATTTTGGCTGTGTCACATGTCTGTATTTTATATAATACATCTCTAAAATATTCTGAAACCATCTTGGTGGTGTGGTTTTTGTGGAAACTAAAAAACAGGAATACATAAGAACATGAATGAAAATTACCTCATAATTGTCTCTCTCTTGTGTATATTTTGAAGAATGCTGGTTTTTACGACCCATCGACTTCCATTGCAGGAAAAAAGAATACTATGGAAGTTAATAGATCCAAACAATCAGCATTCTTCAAAATATCTTCTTTTGGGATCAACCAAAAAAAAAAAAAAATAAAAAAACCCAAATAGACTTTGAACAAGTGAAAGGTGAGTGAATGATGACAGAATTTCCATTTTTGGGTGAAATAACCCTTTAAACACAATAAAAATGTAATATTTTTAAAAAGTATATGCATTATACTAGTATTGTAGCACCTTACTTTCTTTATATAAAAGCTGAATTTTCAGCATTGTTACTTTGGCCTTCAGCATTACATGTTGCTTTTGAAATTGTTCTAATGTGAGGATAATAACATCATATCTTAATATTAAAATGTGGAAAAAGTGAAGCAAGATGGATACTTTCCGGATGCACTGTAAATGTCTTTACATTTTACAATTGTTTGATACATAAGTTGAGTAGTTTCACAGCTTTGATTTTCTTCATCCTAGATACCAGCAGTAAAGCTTCAGCTGGCTTCAAGTCTTCCTACCAACGACTACCATAACAATGCATTCCGTAACTCTTTCTATTATCAGGTATTCATACATATACACAGCTAATGAACCAGCTTTATATATAGAACATATGAAAGGCTATTAATAATTCACCTAACTTTAAGAAGTGATAATTGGCACCACATTCCCTGTGATATAATTGGTTTCACAGTTAGTTTGGTTGCACTATGGTAAAATGTCCTCATTTGTCAGTCACCGGGTGAGTGATAATTAATTCATGTTAAGCACATTTAGTGCTCTGTCATACAAACCCCTCTACTGTACACTTAACACTCCCTGTGCCTTCAGGAGGACTCAGAGAGGACTCTGTTTGTTCGCAGTCAGAGGTTACAGTCGGTGGGTGGCATGTCTTTGATGCTCATGCACTGTGCTGCACATATTTCCACTGGCCAGATGAACACAGACTGCACTCCTGCCTTCCAGAGGGCCTTCTTCAAGGTGGTAAATGCATCTGATTGACAGAAGCACAGCTTGAACAAGCCAGTAAAGGAAAATGCTTGTTTTAGGGCTTTTCACACTGTGCTTAACACTGGATTATTGGCATTCTTAACCCCACTTTTATCAGAGGAGCATTTGACTTAATTTATAATCAATACTTTTTACTCAGAGTTATCAAACCCTGCTCTGGAGCATTGTTAACCCTGCAATCATGTGTGCTAAATTTGTATGTTGCAAAATAGTGCTGCAACAATGTAATCATGTCACCTTTAAAAAAAAACACATTATCCAAAAATTAAAAACAGTCAGTCTACTACACTTTGTTGTAAAATCCTGCAGATTTCTTATTAGTAAAGAGGTTCTGCTGTCTCACAACGTGATGTTTGATAAACAAATTTCGGGAGGAGCACGCGCAGAAGTTTCAGTATCAAATATGTCATTGACAATTATTCTATTATCCAATCAGTTCTTGACCAAACCCCTATATATACCAAAGCTGTCTTACCTGCAGCATCTTACGACTTTAGCATCCCTCCACCACCCCGTCACCTCACCTCTTAAGCATCACTATCCCGGGGGGAGCGTTCTGGGGCCGGGCTAGATACTTCGCTCGAATCCCTATTCCTCTTTGTTTCCTGATAAGAGGAATGACTCGAGTTTAGGTGTCTTCCCCGAGCTCAGAGCCCTCTCCCCGGACAGCACGCCAAATACGCTTTATTCTGAAACTGTTGCAAGTGTGAACTCGTGAAATCTTCTAATGGTCATCTGAATTTCCACAAGATGAAATGACATGTTCAGGAAATGGTCAGTGTTTACCAAACTTGGATATTGGGATGCAATAAGTGAAGTTTATTTATAAATAACCCCCCCCCCCCAATACTAAAGTGGCATCATAGTCAAACTCTTAGCAAGCCTTATATCTCCTTAGACATCTTATATCCGACATTAACCAGAAATAAGTTGAGGGAAATCATCAAGATCTAACTGAACTCCCCTTATCTTATTGACTATATTATTCAATGTGGAAGTGTGTGTGTTTTTGCGATTGTTTTAGAACTTCCGATTCAGCTGCCTATGGGAGAAATGACTAGGAATAATAAATGGCAAAAAACGGTCAAACAACTTACTCTACAAACAAGTATTGGCATGACAATACAGACAAAGTAGAATATTATAATAAGAAAATATCAGTTTGCAACACCAAGCAGCAAAACGAGCTGTTTTTAACGTCTAAAAAAGAATGGAAGTGAATGAGACCAGAAGTTTCGAGCCGAGATGATTCAAATGGCTGCGCCCACTCGTACACGGAGAATAAGGTGAATAAGCTAGGGTTCTCTCTCAGGACAGGATTCCAAACAAGCTTATTACCAATCATCAGCTACATTAGGTGTGAACTCTTGAAAATGTGAAACAATTTGCAAGTTTCACATAAGAACTTAATGTGCTTAAAGGGATAGTTCATGCAAAAATAAAAATTTCCACTTAATTTACTCACACTCATGCCATCCAAGATGTAGGTGACTTTCTTTCTTCAGTAGAAGAGTAAAGACAAACTTTTTTTTTGCTGAAACTGTTATTCTCTGGTATCCACATAATGGAAGTGAGTGCTACATATAATTAAAAGAGACCAAACCATAATTTCAAGACCAAAAGATCTTATGAACCAAAACCATGATTCTTTGCAACAAACTGAGCACTATTTAAAACTTTATTGCCTGTTATTCACAGCCTGGGCAAACGGCTCTGAGCACTGGAGTATGCACTAGGAGTATTTTGTTTAGTAACGACGTATTTGAGAGCACAAAATCACATGTGAGCTCTTACACTTAGTTTGTTGTACTACAGAAAGAGAGGACATGCCCACAGACATGTCATCATGTGACGGGACATTTATTATGGTTCTACTTAAAAAGGAAAGTCACCTACATCTTTGATGGCCTGAGGGTGAGCAAACGAACATTCCTTCATTCATTCATTCCTTCATTCATTGCCTTTATTAATCAGGGGTCTCCACAGCGGAATGAACCGCTAACTTATCCAGCATATGTTTTTACGCAGCGGATGCCCTTCCAGCTGCAACCCATCACTGGAAAACACCCCTACACACTCATTCCCACACATACATTATGGACAAGTCACCCAATTCACCTAGACCACGTGTTTTTGGACTTGTGGGGGAAACCGGAGCACCCGGAGGAAACCCACGCCAACACAGGGAGAAAGTAAATGAACAGTAAATGTAAATTTTTGGATGAATGATCCCCTTAACTGAGAACAGTCATGACAGGTGTATTGAAGAGTAATCCAAAGCAAAGTGCTCAAACGGGCCACCTTACGGCCAAAGTCAGAGGGTACAAGTCATGGTCCCATGATTCTTTGCACATGTTTGCTATGGCAAAATGTGTTTATTTTGGATCCCCTACACTCCTAATCACTTTAAAGCTCTCACTCTGTAGGGTAAACACTTCAGGGCACAGTAGTGAATCCTTCAAGATGGAACATAACCCAGCTTTGCATGAGGTTGTGTCGCCCACATTTGCATTTGTATGAAAGGAAGTCAGTGGAATGAAAAGTGTATTCTTACTGCAGCTTTGGAGTTTCCAAATAGCTCAGACTTGATATTTTCCCACTTTCTACTTGGAGATAGAATTTCAAATATTCAACATTTTAACTTGGGACAGATTGATCAGCCCCAACCGACACATCATTTGGTTTTACATTCAAGATGGTGCCAAATACTGCTTCCACTTGAACTTAGCAGTCTGATGGGCTGGATCTAACTGAGGTGTGAAGTGGGACATTTTAGTGGGATATTCCCACATCCAACCTTATCTTGAATGTGCAACCAACAGCCAATCATGTGCTTCCTATTAATAAACTTCAGACAGTAATAAAACAGTATAAACAATAATACTTTAAGATTTGAAGAGTGAAAATGTCAAATGGTAATGAAAAAAATGCACAGATTACAGTGAAAACATTGTTTAATTCTGGAATTTATAGACTGAAAAGTCCATTCAGGAAAAACATCAAAAACATTACTATAATCTGTATATTAACAGACTTGCATGATGTGCTTGCCCGATCAATGCCATTAACACTGCAACTAAGCTTTAACCAAGGGTTTATGAATGTACAGTGTAAAACAACCATCAGCTATAATAAAAGCATCATACATTTTTTTATCAAAATGACCCAGTGTTCTGTTTCTAATGTTCAACTATTTGAAGTTAAAAGCACAACAGTGTGTTTATTATTATTATTAGTGACCTCATGTCTTGCATGCATTTCCAGGTTTTACAGGTGGGCCTCAGTGAGCTTTTCCATTCAAGACTAGGACAAGCGGACAGTCCTGAACACGATAGGATAAAAGATTTGGCATCTGATGGAGCTCTCGAAGGTCTTCTGTTGGAAAGAGTGCAGAAACCAAGTCCTGGGATTTTCTCTGAGGATGTAAGTTAGATTTTTTTTGGCTACATTCGCCCCTTATATTCTCAGTAGCTGTTGCCAGGTAAGTCACAGTGCTACAGCAGATACCGTAGGATCAGACTGACATGGTTGAAGTAATACTCGTGCGGGGTGTGAGGTTTCGCTTGTGTGCTGTTTTCTGGGCAGGAGGTTTTGGGCCGTCTGAGCAAGTACAGAGAGGCTTCAGTTTTCCGCCGGGTTGAGAGTCTTCTGAAAGAGCCTCCCAAGAGCCTGGAGATCCACCTCAACACCGACCCGTCACTCAACCACGGCACAGACAGCCAAGACGCCGCTCCTCAGTGAGCTGACATTTTAACTTTGAACAGCGCTGTCTTTCTGACAGTGATGAATTCAGCTTTCAAAGGCATGTTATACTGTGCACTGCAGGTATCTGATGGTTTTTGACAGTAACAGCCCTTGGACCAGGTTAGAGCACCTAGTTTTGCTTGAGGACCATCAAATGATGATGATCTTTATAGGAATTCTTCTAATTTAATTTCTAATGTGCTTTTAGTTTTAAAGGTCTAGTGAAAATAAAATAACGTTATTTAGATGTTAGTATAAATATCTTATGGCCCGTTTCCACTGAGTGGTACAGTTTGGTATGGTACGGTTCAGTACGCTTTTTAATAATTTCCACTGTCAAAGGAACCTAAAAGCGAACTGTACCGTACCACTTTTTGGACCCTTTGCAAAGGGTATCTAGCCTGGCAAAAGGGCATCAAAAGGCAGAGCTAGACGTGCAGCTGAACACTATTGGTTTACAGAGATACGTCATTCGCTCGCGCACAAGCCAGAAGGAAAATAAAGGAACCGCCGTGTTTTAAATACACAGCCGAGAGATTACACTGTAATAATATATACATATAATAATGAGCCATGGTCGACCCATGCTCAACCAGACCATGTCGTCATCTTGATGAACAGCCACAAAGCCAAAAAGAGGAGCAGATTCTACCCTGTGCCCTGTAGTTTTTTACAAGGCTGTCTAAAGCGTGAGCGGATTCGCTTTCTTGCTTGCTCTCGTGTGCACGTCTATATTTGCAAAAACAAACTTCTTGAGCTGATATTGATTGATTGTTGAAGTGCTTCTGACGTCGGATCCTATCAGAAACGAACAAATGCGAGAGTGATGTGCAAAAAAACAAAGGAGAAGCCGGAAAAAACAAAGGAGCAAATGATTTTTGCAGCAACCTAAAACATGAACAAACGGCCATGTTTAACTATTATCATCACCTTTTAGACTATTATGAATTCAGAATGATGGAATTACTTTTTAACGGAGGTTACAAGTGCTGGTGAAGATTAAAGATACAGATGAGAGGTTTGCACTGACTGTGGGCTATATGTTGCGTGTTGCTTTTCAACCAAAATAAGGACTAAATCTATGCTGTAAGAGGCTGTATGTGCATATGTTGCATTTATTTATTTATTTATTTTATGTAATCGCAGACGTTACAGTAGGCTATTTCGCATCATTGATCTGCAGTTATAATCATGTTCATAGAAACGTAAGTAATGAACATTTATACACAAGTATTTATGTGTATAAAACATCTGTTTTGTGAGAAGTGCTTCTCATATGACATGTGAACTACTCGTACAGCTTTACTGTAATGACGTCGACTGAAATTTTTTGTCATACACCATGCCCACCAAAAGAGTACCATCGGTACCTTTTTAGCAGTGGAAACGCAAGCCTGATAAAGGTGACCCGTACTGAACTGTACTGTACCACTCAGTGCAAACAGGCCATTAGTCTTCTAGTTTATCTACGTGTAAGCTAGTGGGGTACAAAACAATTACAAAATTCACGTTTAGAAGATACAAAACTGATATAAACATGTAAAACTTACAGTTTATCACTTCTGCCAAAATGGATCAAAGTTTTTTTTTTTACGTTACCCCATACTTCAGTTTCTCATCATCAAATCTTGACCACTCAAAAGCTCTCTAATATCTGACATGTCCCGCTCCTCATTTGCTTTTCATTTGATGCACTTGATCTCAACCACTCTTACTGGCAAAGCTGTGAGAAAACAAAACGCTATTGGCTGTTTTATTTAATAGGAGGAGCTATTCTGTCCCACCTTCTCTTAGTTTTGCAGTTGAGATTACATCAACCATCGAATAAAAAAGCACATTTCAAAGCACTTCATTGGACCTTTAATGTATTTTAGTGATGAAAGGGGCATGTTAGGAAATCAGGTGCCTGATAATCTACCTAGTTCTATCAGATAAAACAAATTTACAGAAAATAACACACAGTTTACTTGTACACACAACCTGTAATAGTCAGGGTGCAGTTTGTAAAAAAATAAAAATAAATAAATAAATAAACATTTTTAAATATCTGAAATTTAAATTCAGATGCTAATTTTCAAAATAATGTGTAATAATACCGTGCAAAGTGAATATACGGAAAAATAATTGCTCCGAATGGCTTGCTCTATATGGATATCTTCTTCACAGCTATAATGGTGATGTGTATGTGTCACGGATTGGCCAGGCTCTTCCACCAACATCACGCACCGAGCACCTTCACCTGAGTATTAACCACGCACAGCTGCACCCAATCACTCCCATTCACTATATAAGCACACACCTCACTTCACTCATTGTCCGGTCTCGTTCCTACGAAGCGGACTCTGAGTGAACCACTTCCTAGGTTTCACTCCCCTACGATCTCAGCAAATATACTTACCTTATCTCTGTTTTCATTCCAGTCTGTCCAGTGTTCCAGTTGTCCTGTCAACGTTGTGTGTCTCGTCAGTCTGTCTT
This sequence comes from Danio aesculapii, assembly GCF_903798145.1. NCBI lineage: Eukaryota > Metazoa > Chordata > Actinopteri > Cypriniformes > Danionidae > Danio > Danio aesculapii. The sequence goes on along the minus strand of NC_079449.1, from coordinate 26,649,582 downwards.
CCCCGCAAGTCCTCTGGTGTGTGCATTCGGTCATCCTTCTGTGTCTGTCATCCCACCTGGCAAAGAGAATCATCAGTTCATCCAAACTCCATTTCCACTCTCAATCATTATCCAAATTACTCTGCTGTTGTAATAAACCTCATTTATACTTACTCCCCTTGTTTGTCCGTCTGCTTCCGTAACAGAAGACCGGACCTTCAACTACCAACAGCATGAGCACTCACGATCCCCTTCAGGAGTTGGTGGATTCATTGAAGAGAGTGCTACTACCATCTGCTCCACTTCCCGAAGCACCACCAGCACCGAGCACTTCTTCACCGTCCACCCACTCATCCAGTCCCATGGCTCGACCAGCGCCCTACTCTGGCGGGGCGGAGGAGTGCAATGGATTTCTCCTACAATGTTCTCTGGTATTCACTATGCAACCCGAGTTATACCCTACAGATCGGTCCAAAATCGCATTCATCATCTCCCTTCTCTCTGGGTCGGCTCTTCGGTGGGCTGAAACCATCTGGCAACAGTCTGGGCCGGTAACAAATTCCATTCAGTCATTCACCCAATATTTCAAGGAGGTTTTTGGTCGCGCGGATGCCGAAGTAGCAGCTGGAGAACAGTTATACCATCTCAAACAGGGAGCCATGTCCACTCAGGATTATGCTCTCAGGTTCCGAACTCTGGCTGCTGCTAGCGGGTGGAATGAGCGATCTCTCCTCACAACCTACCGGCTCGGACTAGAGCCCAGCCTCCGGTTACAGCTGGCCGCCCTCGACGACACGATGGGATTGGAGAAGTTCATCCAACACTCTCTGCGTTGTTCCGATCGTCTGAGGGTCTACCAGCATGATCCTCCACCGGTATCACAAGCACTCCTCCGTTCGCCAGAGCCAGCCGTCCCTCCAGAACCAGAGCCCATGATCATAGAATCTGGTAGACTCACAATCACCGAGCGACAGAGGAGGCTGACCCGGGGTCTGTGCATGTACTGTGGTGCCAAAGGACATGTCAGGCTGGACTGTCCCATCCGTCCAACACGCTCTGTGGTGAGTTTGTTCAGTTCTCCCATTGAACAAATGCATCCTCTCACCACTAATGTCCAGTTAACTACCCCTTCTGTCTCAGTTTCAGTCACAGCCCTCATCGACTCCGGGTCAGCAGGAAATTTCATCTCGCACGCCCTCTGTCGCCGACTACAGCTTAACACCGAAGCCTCGACGCACGTCTACCAGATTCAGCCCATAACCAACGATATCCATTCTCAGGCACGTATCCATCGAAAATGTGAACCCGTCAATCTCCAAGTAGGACTGCTCCACAAAGAGGAGATTCAATTTCTGGTTCTGGAGGGTGCATCGATGGATATCATCTTAGGGCGCCCGTGGCTGGTGAAGCACGATCCCATCCTCTCTTGGGGCACAGGAGAGATTAAGAGATGGGGAGAAGAATGCAGATCCAGCTGTTTTCCCGATCTACCCTTACAAATTCAAAGACCCCTTACCGTCTACGTCACGTCTGTCGAAAGTCCTGTCGAGAAAATATCCATTCAGATCCCGAAGATCTACTCCTCATACGAGGATGTATTTTGCCCCAAGAGAGCTTCCCAGCTACCTCCACATCGGCCATGGGACTGCGCCATAGACCTGCTTCCAGATGCTCCTATGCCCAGAGGTAGGATCTACCCGTTGTCCCTTCCGGAGACCAAGGCAATGGAGGAGTACATCCATGAGGCTCTGAGTCAGGGGTATATCCGCCCATCCACGTCACCTGCTGCCTCAAGTTTCTTCTTCGTGGCTAAAAAGGATGGAGGGCTGCGGCCATGTATCGATTACAGAACCCTAAATCAAGGTACAGTCAAGTTCCGGTATCCCCTTCCTCTCGTCCCTGCGGCCCTGGAACAACTCAGATCCGCCAAAATTTTCACCAAGTTGGACCTCCGCAGCGCCTATAACCTGGTGAGAATACGTGAGGGGGACGAGTGGAAGACTGGGTTTGTGACCCCTACTGGACACTACGAGTACCTGGTCATGCCCTATGGTCTGGTTAACGCCCCCTCCGTATTCCAAAACTTCATCCACGAAGTTCTCCGGGAGTTCCTTCATCTCTTCGTCATTGTATACATAGATGATATCCTGATTTACTCCCGGAGTGAGGCCGAACATCGCCACCACGTTGCGGAGGTCCTGAAAACCCTCAGGAAACACCGCCTGTACCTCAAGGCTGAAAAATGCTCCTTCCATTCACCATCTGTTCAGTTCTTGGGGTACATCATCGATCAAAGAGGGGTTCGTATGGACGAGGGGAAGGTCACTTCCGTCATCTCCTGGCCCGAACCAAAGACCATAAAGGAACTCCAACGTTTCCTAGGATTTGCTAATTTCTACCGACGTTTCATCCAGAATTACAGTCTCATCACCGCTCCGCTCACCAACCTGTTGAAAAATAAACCCAAAGCACTACCCTGGCCTCCCGAAGCCGCCGCAGCCTTCCAAAACCTAAAAGAATCCTTCACTCAAGCCCCACTGCTGACTCATCCTGATCCTGACTTGCCGTTTGTGGTCGAAGTGGATGCATCGACCACCGGAGTGGGAGCCATCCTGTCCCAGTACCACGGTACTCCTTCATTACTCCATCCATGTGCCTATTTCTCCCGGAAGCTCAGCCCGGCGGAAAGGAACTATGACATCGGAAATCGAGAACTTCTGGCCATCAAGCTCGCCCTGGAGGAGTGGCGACACTGGTTGGAGGGGGCCAAACATTCGTTCCAGGTGATCACAGATCATAAAAATCTCCAATACCTAAAAGATGCTAAAAGACTCTGTCCTCGTCAAGCCCGTTGGTCATTGTTCTTCTCCAGATTTCAGTTCTCTATCTCATATCGACCAGGTTCAAAGAACATCAGAGCAGACGCACTTTCCAGAATTCACGACCAGCATGAAATTATTGAGACACCGGCCAAGATCCTTCCCGATCAGATCACTATCTGTCCCATCCAATGGTCCGCTCCTACAGTAAACGCCACTCCAGAATCCAGAACTCCGCCGGGCTGTCCCCCCAATCGACGCTTCATCCCTGAAAACCAACGGGTAGATCTCATTCATTCCAGCCATACATCTCTGGGCACAGGACATCCTGGGGCCAACAACACCCTCTCGCTGCTATCCCAACGCTTTTGGTGGCCGAACATGGCGAGGGATGTGAGAAGATACGTCCAAGGCTGCAGAGAATGCGCTATGGCGAAGAGTCCTCGCCATCTACCTGCTGGTAAACTCCATCCCTTGCCCATCCCAAACCGCCCCTGGTCACACCTAGGAGTTGACTTCATGACAGACCTCCCATTGTCTGAAGGTAACACCTGCATTCTAGTCATCATAGATCGATTCTCTAAATTCTGTCGTTTGATTCCTTTGAAAGGTATACCCACAGCCCTAGAGACCGCCGAAAACCTGTTCAACCACGTCTTTCGAAATTTTGGGTTACCAGAAGATATAGTCTCGGATCGAGGACCCCAATTCATCTCCAGACTATGGAGAGCATTCTTCAGACTCCTAGGTGTGACCGTAAGCCTCTCGTCTGGCTATCACCCCCAAACCAACGGCCAGACAGAGAGGAAAATTCAGGAAGTGGGGCGGTTCCTCCGGACCTTCTGTCACGGTCACCAAAACTCCTGGAGCCAGTTTCTGGGCTGGGCGGAATACGCCCAGAATTCCCTGCGGCAACCTACCACCGGACTCACGCCATTCCAGTGCATCCTAGGGTTCCAACCTCCACTCTTCCCCTGGGATGGCGCACCATCTGATGTCCCCGCAGTGGATTACTGGTTCCGGGAGAGCGAGAGAGTCTGGGACGATGCTCATCACCATCTCCAGAGGGCAGTACGCAGAACAAAGGAGGTATCTGATAAGAGGAGGATTCCAGGCCCCATCTATACTCCAGGACAAAAGGTCTGGCTCTCCACCAGAGATATCCGGTTGCGACTGCCCTCCCGAAAATTAAGTCCCAGATTTGTTGGTCCCTTCACCATTCTGGAACAGGTCAACCCCGTCACATACAAATTACAGTTACCACCACAGTACAGAATCCACCCCACATTCCACGTGTCCCTTCTAAAACCCTTTCACGATCCTCTGATTCCCTCCACAGAGCCTGGCCATGAAGAGGAACCTCCTCCCCCCCTGATGTTAGAAGAAGGGGCCATCTACCAAGTCAAGGACATCCTACGGTCCCGGCGTCGTGGTGGTCAGCTTGAATACCTCGTCGACTGGGAAGGATACGGTCCAGAAGAGAGGTCATGGGTCTCCAGATCCGATATACTAGATCCCGCACTTATGGAAGAGTTCCACTCCAATCACCCAGAATTTCCAGCACCTCGAGGACGAGGTAGACCACCACGACGTCGGAGGTTCAGGCCCTCAGGAGCGGGCCCTGGGGAGGGGGGTAATGTCACGGATTGGCCAGGCTCTTCCACCAACATCACGCACCGAGCACCTTCACCTGAGTATTAACCACGCACAGCTGCACCCAATCACTCCCATTCACTATATAAGCACACACCTCACTTCACTCATTGTCCGGTCTCGTTCCTACGAAGCGGACTCTGAGTGAACCACTTCCTAGGTTTCACTCCCCTACGATCTCAGCAAATATACTTACCTTATCTCTGTTTTCATTCCAGTCTGTCCAGTGTTCCAGTTGTCCTGTCAACGTTGTGTGTCTCGTCAGTCTGTCTTCCCCGCAAGTCCTCTGGTGTGTGCATTCGGTCATCCTTCTGTGTCTGTCATCCCACCTGGCAAAGAGAATCATCAGTTCATCCAAACTCCATTTCCACTCTCAATCATTATCCAAATTACTCTGCTGTTGTAATAAACCTCATTTATACTTACTCCCCTTGTTTGTCCGTCTGCTTCCGTAACAGTATGCACCCTGTGCATTTAAATAACGTTTGAGGACTCGAATCTTGATGTTTACAGACTGTTAGATATGTCTTTTTTTGTTAAAGCCGCAAAGGGGAAACTAGTGTTGGGGATTTTTTTTGTTTTTATTTTTCTGTTTTGTGTATATCTATAAAAATTATTATAAATAAAAATTTTTAAAATATTGTTCAAATGGAGTTAACAAAATTTTGTAATTTTTTTTAAATGGGCTTTATGGACACGGACTTTTAATTTTCAGCCAGGCAGCCCAAGGACTTCCAGTGAACTGTCTTTCCATTACAAATTTGTCACGTTTAAGATCTGATTTCTTTAAAAATCAGTGATCTTCACTGCCTGTTAGATAAGCGATATGACATGGGTCTTAGATCTGACAAGAAGCACTGCATTAAATTCCGTTTCCCCCACCATGTCTTTAAAATATGACAGTTTATTTTACCCCAGTATTTTCTCGTTTTACGATTAAAAAACTAAATGAATGCTTAAGTCTATTTAACTGAATGTATTGTAATTACATAACAACATTGATGCTGTAAAAACAACCTTGTGAAATTGAAAATAGTCACATTAAGCTTTCACCGGAGGTTTAACGTTGGCTATAATACTCTAGATGTGCACTTTGAATTTATCATTAAATGCTAAATGCAAAAAATACAATAAATAAATACATTTTGATGATTTAAGGCAGCCTGAAAAGAAAAATAAGTCAATTGTATTGTTGTTCTTTTGACTTATTTGAAACACCTACATTAACCTATGCTTTTTGATAACATGATGCCGAGGTAATTGTGTCATAAATGCATCTTACATTCATAAAACTGATTTACAGAGCTAATATCTGTGTAAATGCTGCAAATTATGGCCCATATGATTAATTGCATTTCATTTATTTGTTTTTAAAGTGTCCATTTCCTTCCCACTATGACCAATTTTAAGGTCATGACCCACCAGTTGAGACCTACTATATTAGATTGTGATCAACACAAAAAGACAGACGTAGGCAGAATATATAGCAAAATAATGGCCTGAGGGTTGAGTTTTAAATACATTTAACAATGCAAAATGCTTAGGGCAGATTTATAATGATCACATTTTTACACAGCAACACATATACTGTCTATGTCCTGTTCTGTTTATTTTAAGAGTACAAGACAGTCCATCAACAGTTCACCGGTGTCTCAGAATTCAGCTTGTTATCAAATACTTATTTGCATTTATGCTGGTGTACTCATCGATTTGTCCCTTTTAATTGCATTTTATCTATTTATAATGGTGTTTTTCTGCTATTCACGTTTGATATGACTGCTGCTTTGTGCCTGAATGTCCCTCTGGGGATCAATAAAGTATGTTTATCTGGTGGAACAGAAAGAATGGAAAGAAACAATAAAACATTTTTATTTAAGTGTGTTTCAGCCTTTTGTTTCAGATTCACGAATACACCAGTACTCCTTCATCTGCCGTAAACACAATAACTTATATAAGGACTCATTTGTATTTCTTTGATTTTATGGAATATGTTTTCAAGGAGTCATTCATCTTTCTGGTAACTAATACTGAATATATGCATAAAATACGTTTAAATTGATAGTGTATGTTTTTGAATTAACCTCAGAGGAGAAAGATGTTGACATGGTAAGTTGAAGAAGAGTGTTCCAGAGAAAATGACAAAACATTAAACATTTAAGAAGATGTAAAAACTCATCTTTTTAAGACTGCATTTTTAGAGACTTTTCATTTTTGCTTGATTTTTCTAATGTGTTTATATTTTAGATTTTTTTATTGTACTTGTATTTTATTGCATGTTTGATTTTTCTCTTGTTTGTTGCGGATTAAGTTTTGGTAAAGCGAACTACACATTATTATTATTATTATTATTATTATTATTATTATTATTACCCTAGTTGACGAGTAACTTTCAAATAATAATAATTTCTGGGTTAGCTTTACGCTAGTTTGGCAGTATATTTGGATTCTAATAATTCCTGGTTTAGCTTGATTATCAAATCATAAAATATAATTTCTAAATTATATAGTCAATGAAATGAAGCCTTTGCAATCACTTATTTGGCATCATGGTTAAATTCCCTAACATGCTAATTACATGTGATACCAATTTCAAGTGTTCGCACATACTGTACATATGTTTTTTTATTTTTTTATTTTTAAATTTTTTTTGTTAGTTATTGCCTTGATAATAGAAAATATGAGCTAGGCATTATGTTTGACAGTTGCCAAAATGAGAAAAGAGCTATATAGGAGACATATCGTGTATGTACATATAGGGCAGGCAACGCAGTGGCGCAGTAGGTAGTGCTGTCACCTCACAGAAAGAAGGTCACTGGTTCGAGCCTCGGCTGGGTCAGTTGTCGTTTCTGTGTGGAGTTTGCAGGTGAATTGGGTAGGCTAAATTGTCTGTAGTGTATGAGTGTGAATGAGTGTGTGTGGATGTTTTCCAGAGATGGGTTGCAGCTGGAAGGGCATCCGCTTCGTAAAACATGGGTTGGATAAATTGCCGGTTCATTCTGCTGTGGCGACCCCTGATTAATAAACGGACAAAGTCGAAATGAGAATGAATGAACATATAGGGTTTATATGTGGATATAAAGAAGCAATACAGGAGACCTATGGCCTGTATGCACATATATGCACCTCAATTTTGCCTATATGTGGCATATACGCACATATGCAGCCTATAATATTAGCGTATATTTACATATATATTGCTTATATACTGTTTCATATATGCGCATATATCCTCATATAGGTTCTTTCCATGTGGGGTCAGAAGTGCAAAGATGTGATTTTTGTTTTATTGTCTTATAGACTTTATTTTTGGTCTTCCCCCAATAGTTTGTTATAATAGTATATAGTTTCATGTCCAGTAAACTTTTTTGCCAATACCAAAGGCCAATACATAGGCGGGTGTGGCAAAATGTTAAAGGACTTTAATTTATAAACGGAGCTCCTGTTTTGTGAATTAGTTTGACGAACCGACAACAAGAGAAAATCAATCTGGTTTTTCAGATTCACATATAATAAATCGACTTTAAAAAGCCAGTCTGTAAGATAAAAAAAATCTAGCTTTTAAGACTTCACTAGTCTAAACTGTTGTCAGTTTAGGCAAAGAGCTTAAAATGGTGATTCTATGCTCTTTGATTTCGGTTTACATCTACCAGCAGGAGTCCTTGTTGCCTGGATGCGACACACTTCCGTAAACAAACCTGCCTCCTTCATTTCTTTTCGCTGTTTGTGTTTTATGAACTCCGTTTCAACCATGTCTTTGCTGGACAGCGACCTCGAAAAGTTTTTAAGGGATGTTGATCAGATGAGTACGTGCTGTTTGTTTATAACCCTATGTTAAGGAATGTATTTACTGCTTAGCATCAAATGAGGGCAGACGGGATCGTTCACTGAATTGGAATAACGTTAAATAGTCGTCAATCATGAGGTAAAAGCAATTTAAGTTGTAAGTTAAAAAGTTAATTTGTTGATTTCTGATTGCAGATGAGTTGGTCAGCGAGTTAAATTCCAGCGAAGCATCGTGCCAGGAGTATGCAATTGTGAAGACAGAGCAGTTAATTTCGTCTTTGGAGCAGAAGGAACAGTATAAAACCAAAATCAATAAGACGGTTATAAACACCTCATCATCTGAAAATGACCTCCTGGTAGAGTATTTGTTTTGTTTTACACGTGTAAAATGAACAGGCTGTTCTTACTTTTTTTTGGTGAAACTTTGAAATAAGGTTCTGTTAGTTCATTTAATGCAAAATGACCATTAATAAATTTAGAAATAATTATAAAAATAACGACTGTTAATGTTATTGATTGTTCGTTTATCTTAGCTCTGGTCCATATTAACTAATGTAGTTATGTTAACAAATGCAACCTCAATAAAATGTGTTGACCATTTTTATTTAAATATTGACTTTATGATCATTATCGGTTAATTAAATTATGCACTATTACATTTTTTATTTTTTATGCCTGATATAAAACACAAAGTACATGTACAGTACACTGCTGTTTTCTTTTCTGCAGAACATCCAATATGAATTGAGTCAAAATCCAGGTAGGTTTGAGTATCAAAGTCTTTACACATTTCTGCATTGGGCATTTGACAAGCTTTCTCAGTCTCTGTTAAGTAATTTAGTTCAAGTGTAAAACTTGAATGCCTTCACCTGAAGTCTTGTAAATGATTTATAAATCAATACAATCTAGCCAACCTTCATCTTCTTGCCTTTTTCGTAATAAATCTTGCAATGGAATGTTTTACCCTTTGATATGTCAGAGAATTTCTTGAAGATTTTAGAAAAAGATGCTGACGACAGAAGTCAAAGAAGAAAGATGAAGGAGGAAAGAGCTAATGGTAGGTACACTGAAGCCTGAAGAGCAAAAAGGCTATTCTTTTATCTGTATTTTATTTATTTTGTTGCATTGTCAGTTTGCAACATCTAGATTTGCTTTGTCCTTATTTGACCCACAGTGCTAAGGGAGCAAGGGAATGAGGCTTTCACTCAAGGTGACTATGAAACGGCTGTCAGGTTTTACACTGAAGGTTTAGAGCAGCTGCGTGATATGCAGGCTCTCTACACAAACAGAGCTCAGGTACTTTCTTCAAGTTTTTGTACAATAATCAGATTACTGATATATTCCTGTGAGACTGCTCCTCTTGTGATTTTATTGTCTCATACATTCATGTATTATGTAGGCCTTTATCAAGTTGAAGAGATATAAGGAGGCCATAAGTGACTGTGAATGGGCTCTGAGGGTGAGTAAAGCAGTGGGAAAGAGGTCAGAGAAGTGCCCCCTCATTTTTCAGTGTCAGCCAAAGCAGAGAGTTTCTCATCCTACCTTGTCTGGTGAGAACAGCAGGCTCCGAAGAGCAGTGCCTATTGAACTGGATTGTTGCTCAGAAGTAGAAAATTGGGTTGAAGTTCCTTCTCAGCTGTAACAATAGTCTTTGCTTTTGGAAAACTTTTAGAAAGTTCTTAATGTGGCCTTTGTTTTCAGGTTTTCATGTTTGAGTGTGTATATGTATACACTCACTGGCCACTTTATTAGGTACACCTGTTAACGCAAATGTCTAATTAGCCAATCACATTGCAGCAACTCAATGCATTTAGGCATGGTCAAGACAATCTGCTGCAGTTCAAACTGAGCATCAGAATGGAGAAGAACAGTGATTTGAGTGACTTTGAAGGTGGCATGGTTGTTGGTGCCAGTTAGGCTGGTCTGAGTATTTCAGAAACAACTGATCTACTGGGATTTTCACACACACCCATCACTAGGGTTTACAGAGAATGGTCCAAAAAAGAGAAAATATCTAGTGAGCGGCAGTTCTGTGGGCACAAATGCTTTGTTGATGCCAGAGGTGAATGGTCAGACTGGTTGGAGCTGATAGAAAAGCAACAGTAATGCCGAGTTCAGACTGCATGTGTAGCTGTGTCACAGATGTTTTCATACTGCGTGACTATCTGGGGTATCGTTTTGTTGCTTTTTTTTACACTGCAAGATGCATCGGCGACAGGGGGTTTCACATTGCATGACTTTACAATAGGAAGAATCGCCGACAACTTCATCCAAACTACGTCTCACAACCAAAAACACGTAGTATATATTTTGTTAATAACTACATAATGAGAAAGAAGCCTTTCGTGGGGTAGAAAATGTACATATTTGCTCACCTGGGTTTGAAGGAAATTAGCAATTTCTCCTCAAATTTCTTTTTTGACCCGGTTGTGGTATAGCTCACATGACATATCAAACAGACACGGGTGCTCCTGCCAAATTTCCACTAGTTTTTCCTCCATTTCTTGGGTCACACACACTCTCATAGCAATCCTTAAGCAGCAGGAGGGGGGGGGGGGGGGGTTCTCGAGATCTTCCTGAGCTCAAACTCCCCTCTCGCCCTACAACGGGAGGGAGCCCCGGGCTCGAGGATCTCATGAGCTCAGGGATCTCTCCCGGGACAGCATGCCAAACTAGCTTATTATCAATCATCAGCTAAGTGTGAACTCTTGAATTGGCTGTTTATTTAATTTTTTTTAGTTAATTATTTTCAGTCAAAACTCATTTCACGCGGCATGATTTGAATCACCGACAGCTCCAGATATTTAGCATGCCACTCATTGGCGATTCTCTCAGATCATGCCTTTGATAGTTCACATTGTGTGAATGTTACTTGCGTGAACGAGCGCCGATTTGCCTATGATTTCAGGCATTTGTCCGCAATTCGCCATTTTCAACATGTGCATTCAGAGATGCTCTTCTGCATACCTCGGTTGTAACGAGTGGTTATTTGAGTGCTTTTGCCTTTCTATCAGCTCGAACCAGTCTGGTCATTCTCCTCTGACCTCTGGCATCAACAAGGCATTTTCACTCACAGAACTGCCGCTCACTGGATATTTTCTCTTTTTCAGACCATTCTCTGTAAACCCTAGAGATGGTTGTGCATGAAAATCCCAGTAGATAAGCTGTTTCTGAAATACTCAGACCAGCCTGTCTGGCACCAACAACCATGCCACGTTCAAAGTCACTTTCTTCCTCATTCTGATGCTCAGTTTGAACTGCAGCAGATTGTCCTGCTTTGAGTTGCTGCCATGTGATTGATAAATCACAAATAAAGTGGCCGGTGAGTGTGTATATGTATATAGAATAAACTGCCATAAAGGTATTAGCTTATTACTGATGGATTACTTCTGCACTTGCTGCAAATCCTTGCTGTTTGCCATGAGGTTTTTATAAAAATCATGGATTATTTCTGTACTTCAGATGCATGCTGCTGGCCAGGGTTTTAAAGGGATATTTCACTCAAAAATAAACATTTCACTAGTTGTTTTAAATCATTAGGAGTTTCTTTCTTCTTCCACAAAAGAAGATTTTTTTGGAGAATGCTGGTTGCTGGGACCCATCGACTTTCATAGTAGAAAAGAAAGACCATGTAGGTCATGAAAGTTTTGTGTTAAACACAAGAAAGAAACTCAAATGATAGCAGAAGTTTTTGAATTGGGTTGAAACTTTAGCTAAACTATCCCTTTAAGAAATAAATTATCTGTCGATAAATGATGGGTTATTACTCCTCCTGGCTATGTGTGTTTTAAAAAATAAATTAAATCAAGAATTTTTTCAGCATGTCGTTATCAAATATAATGAATTATCTGTATTGAGCAAATTTCCCAAATTAGTTTATTCCTAACAGTTTCTAACAAATAGTATGATTACTCCAAACTACATAGAAATATCAAAAAGTACTTGATAATCACCACTTTACTAAATTGCTGTAATTTTTTTGAGTGGCCATTGAACAAAATAAAACTTTCATTCACAGTGCAATGAAAAATGTATTAAAGCATTTATACACATGGGGAAATCTCACCTAGCACTCAAGGATTTCACACAAGTGAGTATCATTCAGGAGAAGTTCCTTTATCCTTTGAAGTATAAAGCTGGATTACATTTACTGTATTTTCTCACCTTATTTGAACCCTCTTATTTTATCCTGCTTCTCTTTCAGTCCAGGATTTGCTATCGAAAAATCTTGGAGATAGAGCCACAGCGGGAGACCATGGTCAAAGGTATGAACCAAAAATGCTGTGAAGCTCTGAGGAAAAGTGAAGGCAAGGTCAATGGACTTTAGATCCATGTTTTACCAAAGTGGGATTAGCATTGTTGTTATTAGCCTTGAGCATCTGTCTGATGTATTTCAGTTACAGTAAGTGGGCCAAATAGATCAGTTAAGGTCAAAAGAAAATCCTGTCATCATTTTCTCAACCTTATATTATTCCAAATCCAATGAAAACAAATGAAGATGTTTCTAGTCAAATCTTAGGGATTTCTGTCCCTCCATTTACAATCTATTTACTCAAACCAACATTTACAACAGTCAACAGTTTTGTTCACATGTAAATAAGCAGCATGATCTCACGAGAAAACAAAACTATTTTATGTTTTGTCAGTTTAGTGGCTAATTCCTACGACTTCAGACGTACGAAAATTGTACGATTTTAAAAAGGAGGCGTGGCACCCAACCCCACCTCTTAACCCAACCGTCATTGGGGGAGAAGCAAATTGTACTATACAGATATTAGCAATTTCTGTCCCCCATTTACAGTCTATTTACACAATCCAACATTTACAACAGTCAACAGTTTTGTTCACATGTAAACAAGCAGCCTGATTTCACAAGAAAATGTAACTGTTGTGACTATCCTAATCGAAATTTCAAATTAGTCACATCTTGGGTTTGCTGAAGGATTTATGCTTCCTTTGAAAGTAAAACATGGATTGATAAGTCTTAATTTGAGGCTGTTAGTTGTAGAATTAGTTTGAAAAAAAAAAAAACTTATATGAAATAAAGAAAATCAAACGACTTTGGCCACCAAACACTGAAGGTAAGGTCTAAAGACCATGTGCTCCCAGCAGGCCCCTTCTCCAGTCGGCCACAAACATTTGTAAACAAGGTAAACCTGTAAACAAGATTAACAACACAAACTTTTAAATAAAATAAACAAATGGCTCCTACAGTAACTATTCTATGTTTTGTTAGTTTAGTGGCTAATTTCGACTTCAGACGTACGAAAATGTAAGATATTAAAAAGAAGGCGTGGCACCCAACCCCACCCTTTAACCAAACCGTCACTGGGGGAGAAGCAAATCATACTAAATTATGATCGTACTAAATTACGATCATACTAAATTACAAATGAGATCGTACGAGTTTATACGAATTAGCGACTAAATCAAAAAGAATTAAGAATTGCTGTGAGATTGTGTTGAAATAAGAATTACTTAATTACTCAGAAACATAAATTAGTATGCACACAAAGAACTGTGTTATTAGTGCACATTTAAATGTTAGCAGAAGGACAAACTAGAGGCAAATTATTAATTCGCAGACTAAACAAAACGCAAAATGAATCACTGAGGAACTCCGATATTATAATTAAAATATGTGGATAGACCATTATCAGCACATACTGTACGGTTAGTTTGATTAATATGAATTCATCTATTGTATGGCATGAAATGATAAAAAAAGTAAAGTGCAAGCTGGAAATTACTATACCAGTTTTTTCCCAGTGTACCAGAATAAGCTCAATTAACTTACGAGTCTCACTCACACATTGCTTTTGTCCCCCCAGCAGAATTGCTTTCAGAAAGTCTCACATGCTTACACTAGCAGTTTTTACAGCATTAATTGCTCATTTACATTCATTTTGAACTTTTCCAGAGGAATAATGACATTATGGATTCCTATTCCATGCGTTTTAATTGAATATTTCCACATGAGTGTTCAATAAGGAATGTTGTTCATGAACCTGTCATATTACATTACGTTGCAATAGCTTATCTGAGACGAGTGGACATGGAAGAGAAAGTGGCGCTTCAGGAAAAAGAAGCTTGGGAAGAGCTACAGGAGGGAACAGGGCAGGCCACGGCAGTAGCAGACTTGCTGAAAAAGCTCGAAAGGCCCAATGAGATCAATCTTTACTACTGTGGTGGACTGGAGCTGCTCTCACAGACTATTAAAGACTGTAAGTTCACATGATTCATTCATTTTTTTGTTGTTCTTCTTCTTTCTTATTTACTCTGTGAATTGTCACAGCTCTCCAGTCATTTCTGGTTGGATGAACAAATGTTTACAGCAGTGCTGAGACTCAGATTTGTGTGAAATATGCCTTCGGTTTACCCAGTGTTGTTCTAGCAACCAGGGCGATATTTCTTGCACTCAGGATCGATATGGAGAGGAGAGGAGTGAGGAATTTTGTGCGGAGAGCTCATTGATTCTGCTCTGCGGTTCATTTGCAGTTCATGATGAGGAAACTAATCCTCATGATCAGCCACAGAGGACGGACGCAGTCCTATCGCAAGCACAAGCGCGAGGCTTTTAGGCTTTGTTAGTGTACGTGAACATTACCTTTCAGTTTGTGTCTGCTCAGGTCTGGGCTTGTGTCAATATGGCACTGAACAGAGCCTTGCAGAAAAACCTTTTGACCGTTTAGATTGTGACAAAAATATAATATAAGGGAGTGCAGTGGTGGCTTTCACACCTCAGAAAAAAAAGTATTATTTTAATAATTACTTTATCTTAGGGGTTTCTTTCTCAGGGAGAGTTTATATTTGAGACTCAAGTAATAATACTAATATTTAATAATATGTAAAAAATAAAATACTAAGAGCACATTGAAAATTTTATTTCTTTATCAGCAAATTGTAACAGTGAAATGATTAATACAATTTTAAAGCACAATATATAATATAATATAATATAATATAATATAATATAATATAATATAATATAATATAATATAATATAATATAATATAATATAATTATACATTTATAACTTTAAACATATAAAGTTGCACCAGAATGACAAAATCTAATTTTAAAATTGATCATAATTATACTATTTTCAACAGTTTGAAAAATAAAAGGTTAAAAATCCATTAAAAATTGCATTTTAGCAAAAATAAAATTAATGTTTTTTTTCTTATTATTTTAGTATATTTTAAAATGTAATTTATTTGCGTGATTCAATGACAAATTATTAAAACATCACTCCTGTCTGTCAGGTGAGGACCAAACCCAAATGCAGATCAGCATTAAAAATAACATTAATTTAAAACAAAAAAAACAACAACACAAAACTGAACAACGAGCCTACAGGTCTGGACAACACATAGTTGGTAAACAGTAATTTAAAGTAAAAATAAAACAAATTCAGGCTGAAAACAGACAGGAGTCAAACACATGACAACATCAGTAAACAAATCAGAACAGGACAGAGCACAAAGGGAGAATAAATAGGGGAGCATACAAAGCCCAAACCGAGGAGGGCAGATGAGGCAAATTAACAAAATGAATGGGTGTAGTTTGACTAAGGGCCTGTTTTTTTTCTGATTGGATAGCTATCTGATTTCTGGAAACTGTTCTTTTTACATTTGACAACATGAATGCGTCTCTGCTAAACAGAAAAGATTTTGATCTTCAAATTTCATGCTATATACAAATTCATTTCTTCATTCATAATCTTTTCATTTAGCGTCAAATACACCTTTTATAATGTACAAAAGCATAAGCTATTTATCTTATTTAGCATACAAAATATTTTAGATGTAGGCTGCAAAACTTCATCAAAAGACAAGCTCCACCATTACTGCGATTAAGGCTGAATGAAACCCCTATTTTTGTTGTACAGATATGTGCAGGACATCATTCAAAACTGGAAAGGATTTACATTAATAACCTACTCTCCCCAAAACAAAACAGTTTGCCTTTGTAAATGAACAATCAGAATATTTTAAACAAATGTAGCCTACTCACAAGAAGACAAAACAACAGGAGTTCTGTCACTAAGCTAAGAATTAACCAGACAGAAAAGACAGAACCCTGACATTTGTCTTTTAGGTCAAAACCTTCTAAAAAAATGTAATTTGCTGATTAAGAAATATTTCTTATTATTAATCATTTTAAAAACAGTGCTGCTTAATATATTTGTTGATTTTTTATTTTTTTTTGTAAAGTATATTTTGATATAAACACAATTAATTTCAAAAACTTTTCCCCACATTATAAAATTATAAAATGTGACCCGATCCAGCAAAATGAGTCACAGTGACACACATTTCAAAATTGAGATTTTGGTATCAATGGAAAGAGGAGATTCTACGCTTTAAAACAATATCCAAATTCATACCTTGAATTGTTTTAAAGATTTGGCCAGTTAAATTATGACTGCCCTCTTTTTCCAGTAAAACCTGAAAAAAAATTAGCACAAAAGATTTTTTTTGCCTGTTTTGTGCTGCTATTCTTCAAAATTCCTTGCATGTAAAAGGATCAACTGTTTATTTTACAGCTTAATTTGTACATACACTGAAAAAAATTATTCAAAGAGGATTCCTTAGATGTACTCAAATCTAACTTACGTTACGTGGTTGTAAACAATTTATTTGGGCTGAATTTAAACAAACAAATTAAGTTGAACATTATTAAATTAAATTTCTTTGTTTAAATTCAACACATAAATTGTTTGCAACAGTTTTGCATGCAACACTTTTTTTTCAGTGTATATACTGTACAAATGCTATTAAACCAGGCTGAAGCTCAAATTATTACAGACTCTCGACTCATTTCGCCAGATTGGGTCACAAATTATAAATCTCTTTAATAGTGCCACTTTTAATAAATGTAATAAATAAAAGTATTACTCTTTCAAACAGTCAAACAATTAGACACCTTTAAATTAATAATATTACCAACATTCTACAACATAGACTTGAAAAAGACTTTTGATTCGTTAACCGCTACAGCGAAAAAAACGAGATAAAAAAGAACTAAAGTTCAGTCAAAATAAAATGTGTTTGCAATTGAGACAATACATTGAAATAATATTGTAAGAATGACCAGTTTGCAATATCAAGTAGCAAAACGAGCTTTGAACTTTTAGAAATAACAAGATAAATTTACACATGGTCAAATAAATAGAATAAGGATGCTTCGGACATGTAGATGCTTCTGCCATATTCGTGTTTACATTTTGTCACTCATTATAAAATGAATGAGTTTTCCAAGATGCCACAACATTGCGCAGCTTCTGCTTGTAACAACCGCTGAGATTTATATTCCCAGTGTATTAGGGTACATTTTCACTGTTTGTTATTGTTTTTCTATGCATGAACTAAATATTACAGGTTTATAAATTACGGTAACTTTTTATTGTCGTGTTATCTAATGTGGTAGTATAGCAAGCTCATCTGCCGAATCAGTTGCGCATAGAGATATTTATATGTGTGTATAACTACTGTTTCAGACACACAGTCAACTTGCTCTGGAGTTTACATGGACCGGCTTTGACTGTTCAAGTATTGCAGGAGGCTTGCGTATTGTGGCCCATAAAAACAGTCGCTAAT
Source organism: Danio aesculapii (assembly GCF_903798145.1). Lineage (NCBI taxonomy): Eukaryota > Metazoa > Chordata > Actinopteri > Cypriniformes > Danionidae > Danio > Danio aesculapii. The sequence continues at coordinate 26,631,746 of NC_079449.1, read as the reverse complement.
GAGGCATCTATGTGTATATATCTTTGACAGCTGGCTCAGGCTCTCCTGTGTATGCTTCTTTTTCAGGGTTGGGGAGTAACAAAACTTTGAATATATGAAAAAAGATTGTACTTAAGTAACTTAAGTTTAATTGTATTTCATTGAGTTTAATTGTAATTCATTGCCATTACTTTATAAATCGATGATAATCGAAGTCATGATAACTTTGAACTCTTGTCATTTGTTTCATTTAAACATGATCAAAATCTATATCTGGTAATTTATGTAAATGGTATGTTTGACAGTTAAAATGCTAATTAGCACTCACAAAAAATGAAGTTCAGATGAGAACAATGTTGGAACAGTCATGGAAATACAATGATGAATTTACTTCTAACATTAAAAAAAGATTGCAGTGCAGATTATGTAAAGCTTGCTGACTTCATAGAATTCAACATCTAATCTGCCTACATTGCCCTTGTAGAATATACATATTTATAATATTATCAAAATAAGAGGCCATAAAAATGACATGTTTTTTGTCTTTACTGTTGTCCTATATAAGTTATTGTACACAACAGATGGTTACTTGCAGTACACTCCACAATACATATAATAAAAATTAAAAACTGTACATACCCTTGAATCTTAATGGCATATCGTTACCTGGTTTGTGAGTCTCTTGTTTGTACTGAGCAGATAAACTGTCATCTGTTTTGCAGAAAAATCCTCTAGGCCCAGTAGATTCTTTGGTTTTTCAATATCTCAAATTTTTTACAGGCCCGGGGAATCCATCAATTTTCAAATGTTATTTTTTACAAGAGAGGCTAGAAAAATTGTAAAGCTCTTCATTATTATTATTGTTATTATTATTATTATTATTATTATTATTATTATTATTATTATTATTATTATTATTATTATTATTATTATTATTATTATTATTCATTAATTTTCTTTTCGGCTTAGTCCCTTAATTAATCCGGGGTCGCCACAGCGGAATGAACCGCCACATTTTTACGCAGCGGATGCCTTTCCAGCTGCAACCCATCTCTGGGAAACATCCACACACACTCACTCAAACATACACTACGGACAATTTAGCCTACCCAATTCACCTGTACCACATGTCTTTGGACTGTGGGGGAAAATGGAGCACCTGGAGGAAACCCACGCAAACGCAGGGAGAACATGCCAATTCCACACAGAAACGCCAACTGAGCCGAGGCTCGACCCAGCGACCTTCTTGCTGTGAGGCGAGAGCACTACCTACTGCGCCACAGCTTCGCCTTATATTATTATTATTATTCATTCATTTTCTTTTCGGCTTAGTCCCTTAATTAATCCGGGGTCGCCACAGCGGAATGAACCGCCACATTTTTACGCAGCGGATGCCTTTCCAGCTGCAACCCATCTCTGGGAAACATCCACACACACTCACTCACACATACACTTATACACTACGGACAATTTAGCCTACCCAATTCACCTGTACCACATGTCTTTGGACTGTGGGGGAAAATGGAGCACCTGGAGGAAACCCACGCAAACGCAGGGAGAACATGCCAATTCCACACAGAAACGCCAACTGAGCCGAGGCTCGACCCAGCGACCTTCTTGCTGTGAGGCGAGAGCACTACCTACTGCGCCACAGCGTCGCCTTATATTATTATTATTATTATTATTATTATTATTATTATTATTATTATTATTATTATTATTATTATTATTATTATTATTATTATTATTATTATTATTATTATTATTCAAATGACCAAATTCTGACTGAGGAAAGTTGAATGTGCTGGCCAATTTGTTATTTGCCTAATAAATGACAGTACAGTTTTTAATTGAAAACTTTAACAGATCCTATTTTTTCCTAATAATAGATAATGTAATAAATATTTATTTTAAAAATAAGTATTATTTTACATTTCTTCATTCTAAATCTTTAGGAAATATTTTTGGTATATCAAAAAGTGTAGTTAAGCTAATTCAATTTTTATTAGTTGAATAATTATATCATCTGAGCATTTGAAGTACACAAATTCTTTTCAGAATAATCTGTGTGAACGCACTACTTTACACTATACTACAAAATAGTGTAGAATAGTGCATAAGTATATGCAATTTGGGGTTAGCTTAGGTTTGGGAAGTTAGCTTATGTTTAATACTTCGTTCTAAAGTATTGTTACTAAACTTAAAGTACACATAAAATCAAAACTAACCATGTTAATTTTCTTGGCTCACATTTCTAGTTTTGTGCATGTCATTAAGAAAAAAAAAGATTTACCCTTGTAATCTGAAACAAATCTGAATCTGATATCTAAAAATGCACTTCCTGTTTGTTTTCTGTTAAATTCTCAGATTACGTCTGTCTGAGGTATGGTTAAGTATGTTAACCACGGCCCTCCAACTGTCCATTTTGACAGCAATTTGACAACAAACAGAAACGTTGAATAGGAGGTGTTTGGTTGTAATAACTATTTCCAAAACTCTTTTCCCAATTTCCCAATTCCCAATACTTTACTACATCCAATCAGCTCGCAGTGGGAAAAAAAGCTATGGCCACAGTTTTCTCATTTAATATTCCGTTAGGAACTGCATCACAATCTGAAAAAATAAAAAAGGTTCGTGCTGACTTTACTTTCTATAACATGTTACAAATTACTTTTGAAAGCATGTGTTTTGTAATCTGTAGTGAAACACACTTTAACATTAACCTTCCAATCCACAAGGTAATATTATAAAAACCTGATTCTTAATCTAACTTTTAACTACTTAACACACAGCCGTCCTTTCTAAAACAACTTCTCTTTTTAAAGCTCTCTAAAGTGCCAGAAGTATTCTGCAAGGGTAAAATATAAGCCTGCACATTGTTGAGTGTAATCTTGAAAGCTCTCCAAAACAGAAAGCCGATGTTTTGCTCAGGTGAGATACCTGAATAGCTCTTTGTAAACTAATTTCTACTATTTCCACAGAATGAACACTGCTTTTGTGTAGATAAGGCAGTGTTCCCTCAGTCTTGATGAGCTTTTGTTTATTCTCCTCGTGCGTTCTTTTGCCCTTGAGCGAAGCGTATTGTGTGTCTGAGTCTGGTTACTGTGATTTAGTGTTGATATATGGCTCTCACTGCACACCTACTGACTCTGACCTTATCTGGTGTCCCTCACAGGTTCTGGCCAGACTTTATTCAGATTAAACAATGGCTTCAGTATCATTAAAGGCAATAACACTGTAAGAAGGTAAGGTTGCTAAAGAAGTGTGCCTGACAGTTTGTAATCAGAATGTACTTTGAAAGCGGTCTCCCTGAAGTTGTATTTAAACGAACACTCCGCATTTTTATTTTTTTTGAAAATAGGCTAATTTGACAAGTGCCCTAGAGTTAAACAGTTAAGTTTGATCATTTTTAAATGCATTCAGCCAATCTCCACCACTGTTAGGAGCACTTTTAGCTAAGCATAGTTCATTGGATCTGATTAGACCATTAGCATCTTGCTCAAAAATGATCAGTGTTTTTAACTTTAAAATCTTTTTGTATGTTTCTGATGAGGGATTTTGAGCATTTTCATTATCTAATTGATGAATTTGTTTCTCCAGTTTGGAAAGTTTTGATTTATATAACTTTTTTCTAGACCCTTGGTAGGAGATTACACAACCCCTTAAGAATGCTTTAAGTGTTTCCCACAATAAACCTGGTGAAACTTCAGGAGTATTATTACTTTCAAAAAATATTTCCAATTGTTGAAGCAGGTAATCATAAAATTTAGGATCACTTAGTAGACTAGGATACATTTTCCACATAAGACGTGAGGATGTTAAACCGTTAAGGACAATTTTTAATGTGATAAGGGTGTGATCAGACATTAGTATATCATGTATTTTGTTATCCACCACGTTAGAGATTAAGTTATTTTATGCCAAAAAGCAGGGGCGTAGCAACCGGGGGGGATCCGTCCCCCTCACTTTTAGAGACAGACCATTTAAAAACAGGTGATTAATAATTATATGAACGTATAATCTCATACAGCCGTCCCCCCACTTTTAAAATGTCCGCTACGCCCCTGCCAAAAAGTAATCTATGCGAGTATATACATTGCAGACTTGTAAATGAAAGGTGTAATCTCTCTCGGCAGTGTGAAAATGTCTCCATATATCCACTAAATTAGTTGTTAGTTGTTAATAAAGGTATTTAAAAACTTTTTGCTCTTTTGGTGGATGATCTGAAAATGATCAGTGTTTTGCTAATTTTCCTTAAGCTCGACTGTTCTGTATTTACATCATATAAGTCCGCTAGAAATAGAAAAGTTATCAAATTTCTTGTGGCCAATATGTCTAGGAAGTATTTAAATAACATTCCGGAGTAATAATCAAGGAACTTTGCTTCTGTACCATGGCTGCAGCAGACAAAATTATATTATGATTCTGACTGGTGGTCCAGGTGTAGGATTTGGTGCTGGGGACTGTTTTCAGGCATTGCGTAATATCATTACATTGGCTGCAGCCTTGGTAGGTAAGCCATATCTGCCTAGAAAATAACAACTATTTATTTTCTGTCAGTCTTAACACACAATATAACTACAGAGGAGTCAAACATTTTTCCTAGTATTGGTTTGAAGCTGGAAGGGGATCTGCTGTGAAAAGCCCCGTTTACACTGCCAGTAATGTGACCCAATTCCGATTTTTTTGCTCATATGTGACACAGATTGGATCTGTTTTATGTGAGCACGAAAAAAAATGCATGAATTCGGACATTCAGAGATCGGTTTCAGGCCTCCTTCATATGTGGAAATAAATCAGATCTAAATCGGATATGTGACAATGCGACTATCATGTAAACAGGCTGGATTTATTGAGGCATTCCGTTTTGTACATCATTAAACTTGCGACAATGTCGTACTTCTACGTGGTTTAATGACGTAGAGGGAAGAGCATGTGTGTGCTCATCCTAAAATTTCAGACCCACTGCTCCTCATTAAAACCTGCCGCAATTTTCTCCCACCAGACCTGAGATCTCTTTTGTACCCACAAGTTCCTCTGAATGGTGGAGGACACCATATATAAACTATAGGTGCAAGCTGCGATGACGGCCCTTTCCCTCCACCGCCGCTTCAAAGTTACTTTAAAGTTGAGCGAACTTCGCATATTTTAAGCGAGACAGTTGTAAATTTGTTGTAAACATGACGTCATAAATTGTATGTAAAGTGTAAATACATGAATCAGACATGGGTAACAAATAAAAGAACGTGTAAACGGACAAGCAAAAAAATCAGATATAGGCAACAAATCGGAATTGGGCATCAAGACCTGACAGTGTAAACGTGGCCTAAGACATGCCGGAATAGTTGTCGGTTCGTTCCGCTGTGGCAACCCCTGGGACTAAGGGACTAAGCCAAGGAAAATGAATGAATGAATTAATCAAGCTTTAAATAGGAAAATTATTAAACTCTTTTTTGAAAAATTTAATCAAGACGCTAATGGTCTAATCTGATGCTAAACTAAGCTAAAAAAGCGTTTTCCTGACCCAGAGAATGGATTCACAAATGGTAGAACTCAACTGTTTAACTCTATGGGAGTTTTAAAATGAGCCTATTTAAAAAAAAAAGTGGAGTGTTTCTTTAAATACACTGATGCGTAGTACTTAATGTAGTATTATAATGCATGCATGCATAATCCAGGTATGATTGATTGCATCTTCAACATTTATCAGGAGTCATTCTCTCCCTTGTCGGTTGTCTTGCTCCGACCAAATATGCTGTTAAAATTAATTGACTAATTTGAATACATTCAAACAGCAGATGTGTAATCTGGCTCTGCTGTGCCATCATGTCTCGTGCTGGAATTTACCTTTCCAGCTGCGGAATGAAATTGAAGAGGTTTATCTGTGTTTGACAATGATTGATTGGTTTGTTCGGGGGATTTGCTGTGTTTGATTCATACAATTTGCACACATGTGGTCTCTCATCTTTAAAACATGCCTGTTTATTAAATCGATAGTTCAGAAAATATTGAAAAATTCTCCACTTTTTGTGCTCAGTCTTGCTTTGTTCCAAACCAGATATGTAATTTTAGTATTGCGTATGTAGTATACTGTTTATTAATGAGGTGTGGATTTTTTTTGTTTGTCTGTGATGAATATCAGAATTTTAAAATCGTTTATTGATGCATAAGCTCACAATATGTCCCATAAATTGAGGATTTAAAAAGCAATCATTGCCTGTTTAAATGAACGAAATACAGCTTTAATTCATGTTATGAAAGCAAAAGTCTGTATACAAGTAACACATGGTATTTTCCAGCATGTAAACACCATCACAAATATGAT
>NC_079449.1:26565442-26622942 GCF_903798145.1 Danio aesculapii | reverse complement strand
AATATTCATTGTTTTGGTTAGGGTTGCAAAATATTGGAAAAATCTGATATTTTCTGCAATAAATATTGCGATATGAATAGTTTAACAAAACTTGAATAGCACTATTTGTTGTTGTTTGGGGAGTCTATCAATATTTGGGTAACCGAAATGAAATAATCACAATGCAAAGAATGCTTTTCTTACTTTACGTTGTCTCATTTCTAGTCCAAATTTCAAAACTTTCTTAGATCGAGTAAAAATATTGTTTTGTTTTCAACTTTAGAAGAAAAAAGCAAAACAATTTTCCTTAAAACAAGCAAAATTATCTGTCAGTAGTTTAAAGGGTTGCTCCAAAGTGTATTTTTAAGGCTTGGTTGTGTTTATAAGATGCAAAACTATGTGTGCTCAAGCTTCAATTGTAAAAAATCACGTTATTTTTTCATACAGTATATCTTTGATTATATACAGCTACTCGGCTAACATGAAAACGACTGTCGTATTTCCTAGTTCCTTCGAAAGGCCTGCCCTCAAGTGGCTCTGATTGGTCAGCTAACATAATGTGCTGTGATTGGTGGATCTGCTTCACGTCACCAGGAAAAGTGTCACTATAACAGCACACACTTTTGCACTACAGTAGCTTTTAGCCATATCAGTTTGTGCCTGAATCAGACAGAAAAGGACACAGCTGAACCTCATGCCTGCTCTCTAAAATAAAATCTGACAAGTGTCATATATATTCAGGTTAAAAGCATGTGCAAGTAATATGAAACGTTCAAATATCAGACCAAATTTCGCAAATTTCACAAATTTTTGCGATCCTGCAAAATTCTTAATTAAACACAAAATAATCGCAAAAAGCTAAAGTAATCTCTTAAAACATCCAACTCTAAACCATATAATCAAATTATATGAATTTCGGTTTGCAATTACTTGTTTTTAATGGCGTAAAAATGTTGCATACGCAGCGCACGTGATGTATTTGAGTGTATCGCGAAAAATGACATCTCACCTGCGCCCTCACAATCATTACATTACATGAGTAAGTAAGCAAGTAAGCAGACGTGGGTAAAGCACGAGTGATTTACATGTGAAGTCAATGCAAAGATGGGATTAGACATCCTGTGGCCCGAATTGAGCATTTTGTGCGTTTGACGCACTTCAGACTGCTGTATGTATATGAAATAATCACAATGATAATAATCTATATATATATATATATATATATAGCAACATGCTAATTCATACTAGAACCATGCTAACAACATGCTTGCTTATGGCAACCGCCTAGCTACACCTTAGCAACCACCTAGCAATGCCTTAGCAACATCTTAGCAAACACCTAGCAACACCCTAGCAACACCTTAGCAACCGTCTAGCAACATCTTAGCAAGCACCTAGCAACGCCTTAGCAACCGCATAGCAACCACTCAGAACACCCTAGCAACCACCTAGCAACCACCTATATGCCACATAGCTGAGAAATATTTACGATAATTTTAGATGAATATTAAAGTTGGGTGTAGATGTAAAATATTCATTGTTTTGGTTAGGGTTGCAAAATATTGGAAAAATCTGATATTTTCTGCAATAAATATTGCGATATGAATAGTTTAACAAAACTTGAATAGCACTATTTGTTGTTGTTTGGGGTGTCTATCAATATTTGGGTAACCGAAATGAAATAATCACAATGCAAAGTATGCTTTTCTTACTTTACGTTGTCTCAAAGCAACTGCATAGAGAGACACTGCAGTACTGGTGAAAATTGTGGGCGTTTACAGTGGTTTGACGGATAAATATGAATTTGTAACTAAATATTTAACGATACTAAACAGCATTTCCCATTGTTTGCATCTTTGTTTACTTCCTTACTACAACATACCGTTAACGCTAGACACTATGCATGTAATAGATCAGTTTTATCAAATAAAAATACTTACAGGTTGTGGCTCACAATCCACAGCTTCCGCTATTATGGTTGGAGCTGCTCCTACTTTGAGAAGTTTTTAGCTGAATCCAGCACTGAACTGGGAGAGACTCTGAAAGCTGTCCTTTGTCAAATACTAGCTTTATCTTTTTTATAATTTTCTGGAACATAATTAGAATTAAATTGTAAGCATTTTCCTCTTTATGTCATGTTCTTTAGAAGCCAAAATACAGAAACAACAAGCTCCGTTGCTGCTATAACATTACATCGGCTCTAGCCATGTCCCTTCGCTGAGCAGGGTGTGTGCACATGGTGAATGATCGTAACTTGAAGCATTTGTAATCTCACTAACCCGGATGTATTTTTTTGTAGTCCCCAAACTTCATTTGTCGTAGGCTTTTCTAAGCCAGCTCTGTAAAAGCCAATGTCTCCCTTTGCATTGAACTTTGAGCGTATTACTTTCAGAGATTGTTTGTTCGTTCGTTTGTTGGTTGTTTGTTCACACAGCTTCATTAGACATCAACTAAGGTTTAAAATATGAAATCGTAGTGGACCACCCCTTTAAAGTAAAGATTTTCATTTTATATTAAATACAAAGTTCTCATATTTGTTTTTGTTTTGGAATATAGGGTGTATTTGTTAATATGAGGGCTAAATATTCAACATAGTAATGCAAATAATTATTGTGCACATTTAAAACCTAAACTAGGGCTGCACAAGCATCAATCATCAATCAAATTATTAAAAAATTTGATTGATTACTTTTAAAAATATTTTGTCTTGTTTCTAGTCCAAATATACATATATAGTTTAAAGCAAAAACCAGATTATTTTACTTAAAATATAAAAACTGTATTCAAATTTAAAATCATTATGGCAAATATGAAAGCAATTACTTATTATTAATTATCATTTTTTAGTCATTAAAACTGTAACGTTAAAACAGGGCTAATAAATTTGTCTTTGGCTGTATTTAATAGCCCTAGAGGCTAGTTAAGAACCAAACATTAAAAATAATATTTTGCTTGCAGCTTAATTAACAACAGAATTGTGTTAAATTGACCCACAAACATCATTGTTATAATTATAGTGCCACAAGCCAAACTCTGCACATAAGAAATTGGCACAAAAAAAAGTATGTATGTATATATATATATATATATATATATATATATATATATATATATGTGTATATATATATATATATATATATATATATATATATATATATATATATATATATATATATATATATATATATATATATATATATATATATGTATATATATATATATATATATATATATATATATATATATATATATATATATATATATATATATATATATATATATATATATATATATATATACACATATATATATATATATATGTGTATATATATATATATATATATATATATATATATATGTGTATATATATATATATATATATATATATGTGTATATATGTATATATAGTTACCCAACTCCGTTGTGTTATAAATTGCCTCTCAACATAATATACAGTATGGGTTAAATGGCATAATTTATTTGTTTACTTGTGTATAAATAAAAAATAAACAAATTGCCTTTAACATATTTTTAATTCTTTATTTCAGTTGATTTGAATGTCAGTTTCATCTCAGAAATGCTGTTTACAGAGCAGAGCATGAGACAGATTTAAGTATGGTGTTCCTGCGATATCTATGATTCATCTCATTAGCCTGCATGCAGAAGGCCTCCTACTGTTATAGCATGTTTTATTAAAGTTTTTTTAATGAGCCTATAATGAATGCATTCTGTCCCCTGTAGAATGGCCGAGAACCTGATGATCTGTGTGTGCCGCAATACGAGCTCCACATCGCCGCTGACACTCCTGGAGAATTTGGCTTCAGAAAAGAAGTATGCAACAATCAATACATGTGCCAACACCAAATCCCATGCCCTGTTTTCAAGTGAAGCTGATGAATGCCCAGCACAGAGACTGCGAAACTGACTGTTTTTTTCTGCAATCGTGGGCACGACCCACTCGAGAGACCATTAGATTCCCATACATCATAGTCGCACGTATTAAATCGAGACGCATTCAAATTCATTCGGTCTCTGGAGTACACAAAGTGAACAGGTTTAAGACAAAACAATCCATCACATTCGCAAATCCTTCCATTTATCTCAGCGAGAGGGATCAGACTCTCTCCGCTTCTAGTCATTCAGCAGCTTGCAGATAGAGAAAGGTGCTGGTGTTGACCAGGAGCTGGAATTAAACAGCCGCTTCATGCACAAAAGGAAATGAGAACGGCGTAACAATTTGATAGATAGTCAATGAAGAGCGTTTAGATAATTCAAGCCGCTCTCTTGTTTCCAGATAAGGATGGTTAGGCTTATTGGTCTTGTCTTGTGTTGTACGCGGGGCGTCAGTAACGTGAGATTTGAAAACATAGATCTGCTTGGATCAGCGCGCACTACATTATAACAGTGTTTTTATCTATTGCCCCTGTGGCTGTTAGTGCACTGCTTCATGAGGGTTATCTGAGTCTGTTGGGTTTTTATTTGTGTTATGTCGCTGATTTCTTTAATTAATTATTTTTATTGTTGTTTGTCAGATTTCAGATTCAGTCGAGGGAGAACTTCACAGCCATTTTTGCCCTTCCTCTTGAAGATCTGCTGGTGATGTATTATGAAACATCATTCATAGTCTCTTTAAACCTCTTTAAAGGGTTCGTTCCGAAGTGATTAATTTATCATCATTTACTCACCCTCATGCCGTTCCAAACCCACATATATAAAGATAGTTTTAATCAAATATGAGCAATTTGATGTTTCTTTGTTGATTGTCTCTTTACCCAAAACTCTAATTGTTCATAATGTTCATAAAAAGAGTTTCAAAAACAAATACACTTGAATCAGAACACACAAAAAAAAACTACATTTGATTATATTTGAAGATGAGAAGTTTTGTAAAAGGGTTTCGAACTATATGAGGTAAAGTAATAATGGCAGAATTATCATTTTAAGTATGAGTTGAGAGAGAATTATCATTTTAAGTATGGGTTGTACAGAATATTGTCTTTCATAATGATCATTTATAAAAATCCTTCTGTTATCATTTATTATTGTTCATAGGTTATATTTATGTATTACTAATTACATTATATTTTTTAAACAACTGCATTTACTTGATCAAATATAGTTTAGTAAAACTAACAGTTTTTTATTTTAATATATTGCCAAAAAAATGTCATTTATTTTTGCAATTGCAAAGTTGATTTTTGCACCCATTTCTCCGGTCTTCTGTATCACATGATCCTTCAGATATTATTTTGAAATGCTAATTTGATGGTCAAGAACTATTTTAGAATCAATTGAGCACCTATTTGAGTCAGAAATTACATATTTTATCTGTCACTTTTGAAGAATGTAAAGAGCACCTATTTCATCCCTTTTTCAAGATTTAAGACGAGTTTTTGTGTCTCCAGAATGTGTCTAAAGTTTCAGCTCAAAACACCCATCAGCTTCAATTCATTTTTATTTCTAAAGCGCTTTTACAATGTAGATTGTGTCAAAGCAGCTTAACATAGACGTTCTAGTAAATTGGAAATGTGTCAGTCTAATTTTCAGAGTTTAAGTTCAGTGTAGGAACAAACTTCACCAATTGACAAAGTGAAGGAAAAAAAAACCTCGAGAGAAAGCAGGCTCTCTTGGGCACAACCATTTCTTTTATGGCCAAACTTCCTGTGCAGAGCTGCAGTCTAGGCGCCGGAGGCTGCAGAACGCTGGACGTCAATCGTGGAGAAGCTGCAGGTGTGAGTAGGTCACCGGCGGGTGTTCAGGCTGGCCCACGGAATCAATGCGGAGACTCGTTTCTCAGGAATCAGTCTCATGCTGTCCGCTCCTCCATGACCACCGCAGCATCAGCTCAGGATATGGCAGGGTCTAGCATTATGGATACCTTGGCATCATTTCTTCACAGGTCTTGGATCGCATCAATGGCGCTGCACAAAGATTGTTTATTATACCTTTGTGTATACTGGAAATTTGAGCTGTTTTGACTTTGTAGCTGTTTTTGTTGCCTGTGACTTTAATGCCCCCCTGGCCACCGTTCACACATGTGAGTCAGAGCCAAAGAAATGGCTCACTATTGCTATGATGGGCGTAGCTTCTGCTGCTGCGTCTCACACATAAGCAGCACAGTGACAGACAAGAATGAAACAGATCTCCCTTACTACAGTAAGAACTTTCCCAATGGTTATTTGATGTAGTTGCTGTGGAGTTCATTCAAGCCTTTCTGCAACAATGAGTCATACACAATGTCGTTATAAAGTTCACGCTTACGCACACACACCCACACACACACACACACACGTTTAGCTTTGCACTATTTTTGCACAGAAAATGTGAAAGGATACACGTTAATATCCCCTGCTGTATGAATATCCGCTATGTTAATGTACAAAATAAACCTGATTTAAGTCTGTGAACCGGGATTGAATGAAGAATTATTAATTGATTTGACTGTCTATTACAAACATGCACTGTTTTAGAATCTGTTTTAGAAACTGTTTTAGTGCATGTTTGCAACAAACTTGTAAAGCTCATTCTTGAGGTGCTGCTGAACACAGAGAGCTGAAGAGATCTTTTAATCCCGGTTGCTTTGCACACATCCTGTCTTGTGGATATGATTATACGCATTACTATGGAGACATGTTAATACGCTGCAATCAATTCGGTGGGCTAGGAATCCGTACTCCTACGTCACGTTGCGGTGGGCCTCAAAATGGGAGGGATTTGGATCCCATTTTTAACGTCAGAAAATGTAAAAAAGTGACTTATTATGAGCAGCGCGGTGGCGAGTGGGTAGCGATGTCGCCTCACAGCAAGGTCGCTGGTTTGAGCCTCGGCTGGGTCAGTTGGCATTTCTGTGTGGAGTTTGTATGTTCTCCCCGTGTTCGCGTGTGTTTCCTCTGGATGCTCCAGTTTCCCCCACAAGTCCAAAGACACGTGGTACAGGTGAATTGGGTTGGGTTAAATTGTCCGTAGTGTATGTGTGTGAATGAGTGGGCATGGGTGTTTCCCAGTGATTGGTTGCAGCTGGAAGGGCATCCGTTGCGTTAATGATAAGCTGAATAAGTTGGCGGTTCATTCAGCAGTGATGACCCCTGATTAATAAAGAGACTAAGCCGAAAAGAAAATGAATCAATGAATAAGACTTATTGAGTTTCTATCACTTCAGTATGACTCTGGACTCACTATACCTACACACAGTTCTGTCTAAACAGCTACAAAAGATCATTTTCATCATAGGTGCCCTTTAATGCATTCTTCCTGAATAAAATGATTCATTTCCTGAAAAAAATACTGACACTAACTTTTAAATGACCATCCACTTTATATCAGAACATACACATGGCCAATACTGTTTTCCCCTTGTGTTTGTAGTCAAATATCACAACAGCAGACCACAAGATGTTAGCTTCTGTGATTTCTGTCATCGGGACCATAGCCCAGGATGATGTCATCAGCAAAAACCTAGCAGGCCGTGAGGAATTTTGGAGATGCTCTCTTCAAGCCATGGTAAGCTTGGAGATGATAACCTTTTACATCACCAGCAGGCTCCCAAATACTGTCCTTGAAAATTGCTGAATTATGTATGACGTCTTGCACAGTGAATTTTGATTCCGCCGGTTTGTGTCTAAGCTCCTTTTTGCTATCTTGTTGCATGAGCTGTGAATCAAGCCTTTCCCATAGACACTAAAACTGCAAAAAGACATGAATTTAATTTCCGGCTCTGTCAAGATAAAGCTCTGTTTTGGTTGCAGGAACAGTGCATGGGCTGTGAATGTGGAAATGTCCTTTATCCCCTCCTGGGTTTGATGATCAACTTAGCCTCAAATCCCTCTCAGGTTGTCCAGGTAAAGCGAGAAGTAGCACGACAGGCTCTGGGCCAGCGCTCATCCCACACGTCAAGCATTTTTGTAGTTGAAGGGACTTTTATACGTTCTGCTACTGCCTTTCCTCTCCATATGTTGCAATGATGTCAAAAACACCAAAGGAAAATTGGCGCTAATGTTTTTTCTGGCTCTCTTTTTTTAACACAGGAGCTTGCTGTTCCAGCCAGCAGCAGGTGCTTGGGTCTGCTGAGCCATTGCTCTGGGGGTGTCATCACAGTGAGTTAAATTCATTTTACCAAGGCCGAAGCAAGCTTTAACCCAACCCCTGATGCTGGGAGCCACTAAACGTTTGAACTGTAGATTTCTCCCCATTAATTATTCAAATACTCATCCTGCGGAATGTGGGTTGTTGTGGAACCCTGCATATTGGCATCTTCTCCAGAGCTCCTCTACAAAATATTTACACATATGGCTTCTTCTCAGGATCAAAAATGGAAGTTCAGAGTTTAAATAGATGGATGTCCTTACATCTCCAAGAGAAGGATTTGGCATGCACGGAAGCATTTGCATAATTATTACCGTAGCCGCCCTAGGCCGTAGCCCGGGGACTATTTTCTCTGACTATGCAAATCAGATTCCAAGTTGTTTGCTTGCTTGGCTTTTGGTGCTTTGGTGCTTCATATCGCTCCAGTTTCACTGAGTAAAGAGAACTTTGCTGTCCTTTATTTTTATTATATATATATATATATATATATATATATATATATATATATATATATATATATATATATATATATATATATATACACGTGTGTGTGTATATATATAGGCTTTGTAATGTAGTGAGTGGTTTTTCTGCTATGTACTTCTGTTCTATTATGTTCTAAATCTAGTTCTCTGTGATCTGAAATTCCTAAACTAAAAGAAATTCCAATATCTTTTCCAGAAATATTTTTGTTGTTTTGCTTTTAAGACCTTTCGTTGTTTTAAGGGTCATAAACAAACAAAAAAAAAACTGTTCTTGGAATGAAAACGGTTTGTTGCAACATAGGCTCATATTGAAAACACAGCCATATATACATTTCTGGAAATCTCAAATTATGTAGCCAGAGCTACGTATGGCTGCATTTCATCCTTAAGACGAATGCTACAGGGCGGAATGATGCCGTTCCTTTTCACACTAGCAGCTGACCGTTTACATCCGTATGGACAGCTTTACCAGTTTGTCCAGTGGCTCGCAGCATACGTTGGCGGACTTGAGATGCAGAGAGCAGTTGACCATGAGAACAGGGTTTGAGTCCGGCAAAAACGGTTCCAGAAAGCAGGTAAGACAAAAACAAAAGGCAAAAAATTAAATAAACAAGTAAATTACAGGGTGAGAATGTGTTCAAATCTGAAAACGTGGTAAAAATAAGGGAGATTTTTTTTCTGGATTGGTTTTCAAAACACTGTCGGTTGGGTTTAGGGAAGTGGCTGGTCAATTGGTGCTTTTTAAAAAACTACTAAGCCTGGTTTATACTTCTGAGTTGAGTGATTGGTGTGACCCCCGGCGCCTGCCTTGCACATTGTTGCGTATTTATACTTCTGCGCAGTTTGTGTTGCACTGCAATAGCACTTCCGAAACGCTAGCTGGGAGTGGGTTTTATGTTCCTCTGTGTCGAGTTTCTTCGCTGGTGTTTTGTTTTTTCTGAATGCTACCTTAATATAGAAGTAGCTCAAACTCGCTCATTTTGAGGCGGAAACCGGCGGATATGCAACAACATTAATCATAAGGTAAACACAAAACAAAACTTTCCATCTGGACATCCTTCACAGGAGGACTTGACACTTGTAAACACTCGCTCCAACGGGTTCGCTCGGCTCTTGGTCCCACCCATACTCATCAGCGCTACCAAGCTGACCAATCACAGAGCTTGCGCTATGTGTTGTTGCAACGATTAGTAAAATTTTTTGAGAGGTGCGCGTCAGTGACTGCCATAGCGAGAGCAGTGCAACCACACGCAGGCTGCGCTGGAGTATATGCATGCGCTTGACGCAGAAGTTTAAAGCAGCTTTTAGTTGGGTTTAGTGAAGGGGGTTGGTGGGTGGGTCAGTCAGTCAGTCAGCCGACAGCGGCCTCTGGTGGATTTACACGAGAAGAGCAGGCGTGAATAGCACTCATGAGAGAAATTTGAGATTATGTCTCACAAACTTGAGAAAGCGCACACAGCGACATCTGGTGGATTCGCGAAAACAAAAACTGTAAAAAAAAAAAATTTACCTCCTGGGACGTACTTGGTGCTCTCCAGAAATTTATACAGAGCTACATTTTCAGAATGAGCCTGGGTTGGTTTGTTCTTTAAAATTGCTTCTTGTGATTGGCATTTCAATCTTACATTTGTTGTTTGTTCTTCCTTAATATAATTTTGTTAATAAACCACATAAATAATATTAGGATGGCAATACTGTCATACATAGATTCCAATTCTCATACAAAACTCAAATTCTGGTTTAAATATAAAGCTGGAAAGATGTAGTTACATAGCTGAAGAAAAAATGTAGGTCAAGAAATATTTTGGAATCAGATCATGACTCCCAGAATCGGAATTGGATTGTGAGGTTCCTAAAGCTTCCTATCCTTAATACATACATACAGTTGAAGTCAGAATTATTAGCCCCCCCTGTTTATTTTTTCCCCAATTTCTGTTTAACAGAGAGATTTTTTTTCAACACATTTCTAAACATAATAGTTTTAATAACTCATTTCTAATAACTGGTTTATCTTTGCCAGGATGACAGTAAATAATATTTGACTATATATTTTTCAAGATGCTTATATTCATCTTAAAGTGACATTTAAAGGCTTAATTAGGTTAACTAGGAAGGTTAGGGTAATTAGGCAAGTTATTGTATAACAGTGGTTTGTTCTGTAGACTATTGAGAAAAAGTATAGCTTAAAGGGGCTAATAATTTTGACCTTAAAATGGTATTTAAAAAATTAAAAACTGCTTTTATTCTAGCCGAATTAAAACAAATAATACTTTCTCCAGAAGAAAAAATATTATCAGACATACTGTGAAAATGTTAAATATTTAAAAAAGAAAAAATATTATATATATATAATATAAAAACTATATATATATAAATAAAAATAATTACTTTATGTTTTTCATTAAAAGTTTTATTAAAGTTATTAAAGTTATTAAAGAAGAACAAACTCTAAATGTAAGATTGAAATGCCAATTACAAATAGTAATCGTAAAGAACAAACTGTTCTCATTCCAAGAAACTTATTATATTTATTTATTTTTATTTTTTAATTTATAATCTTTAAGCAAAGAAATGTCCTAAAAGCAAAAAAAAAAAAAACCCTTTATAAAAAATGATATTTGGAAATCATATTGGAATTGCTTAGTTCAGAGCCACAGGGAACTAGCTTTGAAACATAATAGTACAGAATTACACTTCAGAAAAACTCTCTCTCTACATGATGGAGACAAATATAAGAATGGGACATATTTGTATAGCTTGATATAGTGAAGCGATATCATATGAGCAACAAGCTTTATATCACACAACGGCTGTTTTTGTAGCAACAAGTGCAAACGTGATCACAATTTAATGTCACAGATTGGTGTGTTAAAATTCTTAATAGTTTTGCTTTAGAAACATTATTGTCTGATTTTGCTCAGTTTGCCAAGCAAAAACGTTTCCTGCAAAGCCACAGCAGAAGGGTTGTTTGTCTCTGTGGTGTTTTGTTTCTGAATGTATCCACAGTTTGAACAAATCGGCTGAATCAATGGTTAAGAGTACACTGTAAAATGATAGGATCAGTTAATCATGACAACATATATTTTTAGTTCATTGTAAGTTATTAAACTAAGTTAATCATCTAACTTAATTTTATAAGTTACACAAGCTGTTTTGAATCAGTTTAACATAATATAAATTCAATGGACTCATAACGCTAGTATGATTAAGTCTAAAAAATTAGCAAGCAACCAGGATTTTTTTACAGTGTAGTTAAAATGAATCAGCCTTTTGAACAAATGGAATAAACGATACACAATTATTTAATATTTTCATATTAATTAAAAAATGCAAAAAAGTTATTGCTCCTCACAAAATTTAAAGAATTTTTTTACTCACATTAATGTCATTTCAAAGCTGTATGAAAAAAACATACATTTTAATAATGAGAAGAATGTTGCTAGCCAAACTAATTCAATTCAATTCAATTCACCTTTATTTGTATAGCACTTTATAGATTGTGTCGAAGCAGCTTCACATAAAAGAACTGACACAGTGTAGTTCAATAATGAAATTACTGTATATAAATTCCTAAAAACAAGGCTGTTCATTATATTCTAAAGAAGAGCCTGAATTCAACTCTTAAGTACATAAGAGTACATTCTAATATTTTTGTGCCATTGTTCCATTCATTCCGTGGTATGAAATGCTGTTGTGCTGTCTTCAGAGAGCTGCTGGTTTGCTAAGTGTTCTCCTCCTGCTGTCTTCTGATGCCACCCGGGAAGCTGTGCAGAATGGAGTAGTGAAGAAGCTGCTGAAGATCCTGAAGGTAGAGTCTGCACCGGATTTTAGCATTCAAGACAACGTTTGTAAGCAAATAAAATCTAATTAAATCAGATATGAGGTACGGAAGACGGTATAAGGTTATGCCCCTAAAGTAAATCACATTTAGCCTTGTACTGGAGGTATTTTATTTGAGAAAGTTCGAGGAAAGTTGGAAGCTTAACCTTTGCTGACACATTGCTCTTTTACTACTGTATAATTCAGCAACGTGTCAGCCAGTGGATTATAAATTTTTACTGACCTAAATCAGCCCAGAACCCAAACTTCCTCAGCTTGTTTAAAGTGACCCAATTATCCTTTTTTTTCTTTCAGATGTTGCCTCTCATTTAGTGTGTAATGTGGCTGCTTGTGAATGTTAAACGTCTGCAATGTTTCAAAGATCAAAGTGCAGGATAAATGTTTTTGTCTTTTGATTCATTCTATACTTCCTAAAATGAGTCTTGAAGTAGTGAAGTAATGAAGTAGTCTTACTTCCTTCACAGACCTACAGTAGGTAAATGTGTAGCTAATTTACATAACACTAGCCTACAGTGTGGTGTCCAATGGGTAAATGTGAATACAGTCGGCTTTGATCACCCAAACAGTGTAGTTGTAGTTGATTTTGGTCTTGGATGTCAAATAAATGCTGTTTTATGCACATCAGTAGCAAATTCACTTTTCACGCATATCCAAAGTATGAAGATAAGTTCTTTTTTATGGGGTAAAATCGAAACTATGATGAAGGCCTGGTTAACATTCACCTTCTGGTTTGTCTTTTGAGACATTTGTACAAATATTTTGATGTCGATATTAAGATTGTATCTGGTTTCATTTTTGTGGAGTTTCAGCACAAAGGAAACAAAATAATGAAAAACAGATTAATTAAAAAGGTAGCACTCACAGTACATCTGTATTATAGCATGGGACGATAACCGTTTTCAAGGTATTCCGTGGTTTGGAAAAGTCAAGGTTTTAAAGAGCCCCTATTTTGCATTATAATAAATGGTCATATTTTGGTTTTGGGGGTCTCCAACAACAGGCTGATATGCATGCAAGGTCAAAAAACACTTTCATTGTCTTGTATTAAGCATTTATTTTTACCTAATTATTTCAATGACTCCTATATGATTCGTTCAGCGATTCATTTGTTCCCAAACCCCTCCTTAGCGTGAAGCTAATCTGCGCTGATTGGTCCGATGACCCAGTCTGTTGTGATTGGTTGACTCCGTTCAGCACGAGATGGAGAGAAATGCCCACCACGGCTATGTGTAACAGATGTGTAACTACACGGCTAAGTAGCACGCAGAGTATGTGAGAGCCCAATGCAGGAATGCAATAAAGCAATGCAGTTAAACAGCAGCGTAATACTCTACTCTTAAACCTAACCTAACACACATTCAGTATTAATCCACACAGCGGCAAAAGTCGGACTATTTTGAAAACTGACCATGCCGTGTGTGTGAGGAACAGCTGATGGCAGGCATAGCAAAGGCAAACAGCAGGATCACGAGTTCAGAAACACATTTAAATCAATAAAGGAAGAAGCACGCGTTACGTTTTCAGTGTGATTTTGTACGCCATATGTGAACATCCCCATACAGATTTAACCTGAGAGATAGTGTACAAGCACTCATCTATAATAGATATGTGATTACGAGCCGCGTGGGGCGATTACAACTTATAACACACAATTAAATACATATTTTGCAAACTACAGAAAACAAGGCACCAATTTTAATTACACTTACATGTTATGATCCAGAGGAAGAAGAAACTAGTCCATATGAACTGTAACAGTTACTGACAAAGTCTCTGTCAAAGTCTGACAAAGTCCCATACATAATTCAATTCAATTCACCTTTATTTGTATAGCACTTATACAATGTAGATTGTGTCAAAGCAGCTTCACATAAAAGGTCATAGTAAATTGGAACAGTGTAGTTCAGTTTGTAGTGTTTAAGTTCAGTTCAGTTTACCTCAGTTCAGTGTGGTTTAAAATCACCACTGGGAGTCCAAACACTGAAGAGCAAATCCAACGATGCGCAGCTCTACAGATCCCGAACCATGCAAGCTAGTGGCAACAGCGGAGAGGGAAAAAAAACTTCACTAATTGGCGAAAGTGAAGAAAAAAACACCTTGAGAGAAACCAGACTCAGTTGGGCACGACCATTTTAATTTCTCCGCTGGCCAAACGTCTTGTGCAGAGCTGCAGTCTCAGCGGCGGAGGCTGGAAGCTGGCCTCAGCGAAGACTTGTCTGTCTCTGGAGCGTCACAGGAATCTCATGTTCTCTACTCCTCCATGACCACCACAGTAGCTGCTCAGGATACGGCCTGGTCCAGGATATGGAAACCTTGGGATCATCTCATCGTTGGTCTTGGATCGAATCAGTGACTCTGGATAGTCTGAAGGCCTCGGGAAGAGTATCCCCAGGTGGAAATAGAGAATAAAGAGAATAATTAGCGTAGCTGCTGTAGTCTCTGCTGCTTCTTTAATAGCAAACAGCCATCGAATCCCACGTTGCAGGGTAGGTTATTGTATCAATCACCATAAAAATTACAGGAACAAACACAGCACTAGGTTGGCTATACTGTGGTGTTGTTGCAAAAATGAACCTTTTATTCCCCACAGCCAAATCTACATCTGTCATTGATCACCATCTAGTGTCTGAATGGAAAGAGCATTAACATTTTACCGGATCTGGAAATACATATTTGGTCATGTACCGTATTGACGTCAAGCAAAAGATCCAAACCCAACTCGATTCATTCATTAGATTCTGAGTCGACTATTTGGTTAAAGAATCAATCGTTTTAAACACAGCGCACTTTCAGATTTAAACCTCAGCTGGATGTTTTCATTCACTTAGTGCTGTTACACACTACATTGAGGCTCATTTTCGAAAACAAATAATAGGGGCTCTGTAAACCGCCAACATTTTTTGTTATACCATTCCTACGGTGTATGTAAGAAGTTTTTAAAAACGTTTTTTGGAACAACAGTATCTTCAGCATAAAAGATATCCAAAAATGCCATTTTAAATTGTATAGAAATTGGTGTTTTTGAAACTATAGAAGATAGCGCTCAATGATTCATTTGAATGATTTACCCTGACATGTTTACTGCTCCAAAATATTTAAAATGTTTCTCAAAATAAAATATATTGGCTGCATCTGAAATCGCCTACTACTCAGGAATTAAAGCATTTAAATTTGAATTTACTACTTGACCGATAGAAAAGTACATTCTATACAGTATGAATGTCGTAGTATGAATCGGATGTACTACGGATGCCATTTTTTCATTATCACGTTACATACATGAATTCCCTTTCATGAATTCCCATTCATGAGGTCATGAAGTCCCATTCATGAATTCTCTCACGGTGCATCATGAGATAGCGTAGTAGTAGGCCATCTGGGTACTTCTCGCATATTGTTTTTCGAATTCTATGAATTCGGACATACTACTCGGCTCGCATACTGCTTTTAGCGTACTATATTGTATGGAGGTATGTGATTCAGGATGCAGCCATTGTGTTCAAAGCAAAAAAAAAAGTTCTTGTTTTTTTACCCAGACATTTAAAAAGAATATATTTTAGAGCAGTAATCACAATACTGTGAAACCGTGATATTTTTATCAAAGGTTATTATACTGTTAGAATCTTATACTGGCCCATGCCTAGTGTATTGTGTTTACAATGCTTTCAACATTTACTAATGCATTATTTAAATCCAACGCTGTGCTAGTTAATTAACATTATAAAAGAACAATTCAGATATTTAGAAAAATATTGGACACCTGTAACCCGACTTCCATAGTATTTGTTTTTCCTACTATGAAAGTCAGTGGTTACAGGTGAGGAACTGTATGTTCATTAACATAAACAAATATGAATAAGTACTTAAATAAAAGTATTGTTCATTGTTTGTTCATGTCACTAAATTAATACATTAACTAATATTTCCCGTGTTTTGAATTATTACCATGAAAATGCTTGATATAAAATAAACACGTTAAAATGCATTTTTTTGTGTGATGATATAAAACAAAACAAGTATCAGATATACTGTAATGCATAAAAACATGCATGCTGAATAATAATATTGTTATTATATTATTGACATATTTTACAGGGTTAAAAGGTTAAGTTTGTGGCTGCCTGGTCATCAGCTATATTGCGGTTTCAATCATAGAGGTTTAACTGAAATTTGCCTGTGTGTCTATCCCGTCAGGCAGGGGGAGAGATGAGCTCCAGATACTCCATTAAAGCCCTGACAGTTTGCACCGCTTCAATCCCAAAGGCCCGGGAGGAGCTGGTTAAGCTTGACAAACGTGAGTTCTGAGGCAGGGAGGGAGAGGATTGGATTCAATAAGGCGTCTTAAGTTTTGTGGCCTTACAGTGACTTTGTGTGCATTTGCGCACTACACACATTTATTCATTCAGGGCTGCACACTCTGAGAAATCTCCTGGCCGGTATTGACGAGTTGGTGGTGGGGAATGCAGCTTTGTGTATGGGCCACTGCTTAGAAGTGGATGGCGTTGCCAGTTGCCTCCTGGGTACAGACTGCGTGGCATTGCTGCTTCGCCACGCCGCTGGAGATGCCAAAAGAGCAGCCGTTCAGCAGAATGCAGCCATCACCCTTGGGAAGCTGTGCAAAATAGAGCCCAGGTATAATTAGGTCTGACTTGCCTTTTAATGTCATCTGTATTATATTGAATATCATTCATGCTGATGTACGTGTACCCAGCAGTGATACTCTGGGAAACATGAAGGTGAAAAGATAATAACTCCTTATAATTAACCTCAGCAAAATGATGAGCTTTCTGAATGTGTAATGAATTAAAACCCCTCCGATATAGATTTAAAAGGTTGGTTCACCTCAAAGTTTGCTCAACAAACCCACAGAACTTTTATTCATGTTTAAGATGCAAATAAATATATTTATTGATCAATTATGAAACATTTCTGTCCATTAAAAGTCTAGTCACTCAACAAAATGATCAACAAAACAGTGTTCACAGTAGATTAAATAACCATTTATAATAGACAATCTAATTTAACCCAATGTATTTTTAAAATATTTACATTCAAAGCTTCTATAGAGATTTTAGAATTAAGTTTATCTGTCTGTGAACATATTTTATGAAGTAATTACCCTGAAAATACAATATTTTTTGTAATATAGCCTATGACTGTGTATGAGTTACTAGACTGCCGCCAAATGAGAGAGAGAGAGAGAGAGACAGAGAGAGAGTTTAAAAAGGCAGCAATAGACACAGCATTAAGTTCAAATAAAACTTGGAGCTCCAAAACTCTGGAACAAATAATATATTATTGTGACTAAATATTGGTGGGGGCGACACAGTGGTGCAGTGGATAGCAATGTCGCCTCTCAGTGAGAAGGTTTCTGGTTCGAGCCCTGGCTGGGTCAGTTTGCATGTTCTCTCCGTTTTGGCGTGGGTTTCTTCCAGGTGCTTCGGTTTCCTCCACAGTCCAAAGACATGCGCTATAGGTGAATTGAATAAGCTTTTTTTTTTTTTTTTTTTTTTTTTTTTATAATTATTTTTTAGGGGTTTTCACCTTTATTTGGACAGGACAGTAGAGAGAATTGACAGGAAAGTGTGGGGAGCAGAGAGAGGGGAAGGATCGGCATAGGACCACAAGGCGGGAATCGAACCCGGGTCGCCGCGAATACCGGAGTGCATGTGTCGGTGCACTTTTCCACTACGCCATTGGCACCGACGAATTGAATAGGCTTAATTGGCCGTAGTGTATGTGTGGGTGTGAATGCAATGGTGTTGGTGTTTCCCAGTACTGGGTTGTGACTGGAAGGGTCCAATATTGTGCTTTCTGAATTTCTACACATACCCCAACCCTAAACCCAGCCTTACAGTAACGTAATGTGTTTTATTAATATCTGCTCCACCTACATTACCTAAACCCAACCTACTTGTGGTGGAAGTCCCTCCCACTTGGAGGTAACCCAACCTATTTGTAGTTTAATTCTTCCCACTCATTCCGCTGTGGCGAGCCCTGATTAATAAAGGGACCAAGCCAAAAAGAAAATAAATGAATAAATGAATAAATATTGGTTGTTAGATGTACCCAAAACTAACCATATGTTATGTTAAACCTATATACTGAGGCTTAAATCAAAGTTATTAGTAGATTCCAGAAAATCTGGCCAAGGTAAGGCTGGTCTCTGTGGGTTTCAGTGATCATATTCTTTAATTACTGTATAAAAAGACCTGTCTTAGCTAACCAGATTTGAGAAACATAATGAACTTTTGTATGAATGCAAATAAACACCAAAATTATCATTTCAAATTACTTTAACAGAGGAACAGAAATCTGAAATGATTAATTTTTGAAAAAATATTTCATCATTTATATTCTAAAGATTAAAGGTCCCATGAAATTAAATGAATGTTTTTTAGATGTTAGTATCAGTATTGTTAGTTTTTTGGATATCTATAAGCTAGTGTGTTTCAAAACGAAAAGAAATTTGCGTTTAGAAGATATAAAACTGATATAAACATGGAAGTCTAGTATAGTTTGTCACTTCCGCCTAAATTGATCAGTGATTTTATTCACATCATCTCAAATATCAGTTTCTCATCAAATCATAACCAATCAAATGCTCTGTAGTATGTGACATGCCCCGCCCCGTTCAGACGTAATAAAACAAACGCTATTAGCTATTTTTATAAAAGGGGAGGAGCTAAACTATATCCCACCCTCTCTTCATGTTTCGGTTGAGATTACGTCAAACATTGGATGAAAAAGGAGTCTTTCAAAGCACTTCACAGGACCTTTAGGAACAATTTATGCTTTAAGAATGATTTAATTGTGAGTGAATGAAAGAATTTTAAGTTTGACAGAATGTAAGTTTTTAAATTTAATTTAAGTGGTTGAACAAATCCTTTAGTAATCAATGATGAATTTGTTAATCATTCTGATAATTATCAGATGAATCAATATAATCATGTTACAGCCATTTTTCAAATACAAACATGTTAGTTTATTGCATTTTAAAATAGTTCACATTCCTGCCTTAGTTTACATCTGTTAATGAGGACTTTCACAGATGACAGAGTCTTTTAAAATATTTACCTTTATTGATTTAAAGAACCGTCAAGTTTTTACCTTCATCTTTAATTTATGAAGTGTCCACAAGCTCAAAAAAATAGCAGCTCTGTTAGTTAAGTGTTCCTGAGGCATCTTATACTCCCAGTCAGCATCTAACAAGGACAATTCAACAAAGAGGAGTCAGAATCTCATGGCATTCAACTTTGATGAGCTTTCAACTTCTCAAAGGTAACGCTGCTCAGAGCACGAGTCTTTACAGTGAGATTTCAAGCCTTGCAGATCAGAGTGCAGCCTAAAAAAGACACTTTAGACAGAAAACAGTGGAGGGTGCAGACGCTGCCAAAAATATTACGCCTAACCCGTGAACCTACTTTATATGCAGAGCAAACGTTTTCACGCTTGTTTGCATTTCATATTCTTAGCTGGTTTTATATTTGGCTGTTTGGGTTTCATTGTGTGGTCAAAATGAGAAAGAACCTAATTCTGTTGCTTTGATAAATCTCTGTTTTGATTTTTTTTTTCAGGCACATGGAGAAGCTCAGGGAGCTCCATGGTTTAGAAATCCTTCACTCCTGTATGAGACTGATCACGTGAGCCACTTCCCAATAAATGACCCCATAACTCAGGACACACGCACACACAGATGAATGCTGTTTGGTCCACAGCTTAAGATGCTCATCTTAAGTGAGGCCACAAATTACTGTCATGCCTGAGGCCTATCTTGATTATGCAGCTGTTTCCTGTGTTCATTTTAATTAGAGAGAATTCACATTGACATGTGACTCTGTTATCTGCTGTTGTAGAGAGCATGTTGCCCCGGGACGATATTCGAAACGTTTCAATTTCTTTTCATCCCAAATGGCTCACTTGGGAAGTGTGTTGCCTTGATTACATTTTGTTCTCTGTTTGTTGATAAATGGATTAATGGTAACTTTTATGTGCTGAATAATAATAATAATAAAAAGAATAATACAACTGCATTTGAAGATAATTACTGTTAAAACCTTCTCTTCTTGGCAGACTTGATTGCTTTGGAAAGCATTTGATGATGTAAGGAGAAAAAGTAACATTGTTACAATAGAAATGGGTTCAGCTGAAGTGAGTCAGTTTGTGTAATCCAGGATTTTGGACAGGATTTGACAAACAGACTGCAGTAAACTGCACAGGAGTTTAACACTCATGCTAGCTTCTATTAAACTTAAAGTCACTTAAAGGCTTACATACTGTTGTCATTTACTGACCTTAATGTCATTCCAAATATGTATGATTTTTTTACACTAAATAGTCAATGATTAAAAAGAAAGAAAAACAGATTTTACGGTAACACTTTATAACTACACACTATCAATAATTTATTAAGCATTAGCGTCTAGTGAATTCATTATATGTTAAGCATTAACTCTACATTAATAAGCATTATTAAGCAGTTTATAACTGCAGCTACAAATGCAGTATTCTTGACTTATAATAACTGTACTTTCATAATTTGTGACTGGTTGATTTTTCATTACTAAATTAAGTATTGCAATATCTACAAACCAGTTGTATTTAAGAGTAGTTGGAGGTTTAGGATAATTCAGAATGAGTTGGTAAATGATAAATAAACTATTAAAACAAATGTCTATATATCTTATTATTCAGGCATATAATAATTGTTATATATATGTTAATAAATGCTTTATTAACTCAACTTCATGCAGTTTTGTGACCTAATCTAAAGTGAGGATTAGTTATGGTTTAAAAATCCCTTGTAAATGAGGAATAAAGGTTCAGTATCAAATGAACAATAGTCTTTGCAATCTTATCTTAAAAGTAAATTTTAAACATTGCTAAATAACAGGAGTGTCAAAATCAAACTGGATAAAACAATAACAATATAATAATATAGCAATATAATAGGATGCAATGTTTAAACTGTACAGTCTTTTTACTTTAAAGATAAGATTGCACAGATTTATTTTTTATTTGATACAGTTTTATTTGTGTATCTTCAAATAAATAGAAATGAATAAAGTCGTTTATGTTATTTTTTTTCTGTTTAGAATTTAACTGAGCCTTTAATTGTCATTTATAAGGGATTTATAAAGCATGAATAGTCCTCACTAGATTAGGTCACAAAACTGGATGAAGTTGAGTTAATAAAGCATTTATTAACATACAAATTAACTCTTAGTATATGCCTGAATAATAAGATAGATAAATGTTAATTTTAATAGTTTATTAATTATTCACTAACTCATTCTGAATGATCTTAATAAACCACCAACTATGCTTAAATAACTAGTTTGTAAATAATGCAATACTTAATTTAGAAATGAAAAATAAATCATTAACAAACTATGAAAGTAAAATTATTAAGCACATTATAAATGTGCTTATAAGTCAAGAATACAGCATTAGTAGCTGCAGTTATAAACAGCTCACTATTGTTAATTAATGTAGAGTTAATTAATGTAGAATGTAGAGTAATGCTTAACAGATGATGAACTCACTATTTGCTCATGCTTAATTAATGGTTTATAGTGTGTAGTTATTATAAAGTGTTACCGATTTTACTAGTCTTAAGATTTTACTATTCTTGAATACTATTCTTGTATTCTTGTCATGTTTTCTTCTATGCTCCACAGATGAAAGAATGCCATACAGGTATGGAATAGCATTACAAGTAAACGATAACCGAGTTTAATTTTTTTTGGTTAACTGCTTTTTAAAAATACTTTTTGTCTATTCAGCAGCCCAGAGAAAACTATTCTGCTTGCTACGGTTATCATACATAAAGAAATTATTCAGATGATTTATTTGAAGACATTTGTGAGGTTTTTGTCCTTAAAAGACCCTTGTACTGTGTGTAGGATTGGTTTCTCACCCCAAACCTCTGTTTCTAATCTCAAAATGTGTATTTTGTGCTAGTAATTAAGTTTTTAGCCTTTGATTGATTGATTGATTAATTTTTCTTCGGTTTAGTCCCTTATTTATCAGGGGTTGCCACAGCGGAATGAACCGCCAACTATTCCAGCATATGTTTTGCACAGCGGATGGCCTTCCAGCCATAACCCAGTACTGAGAAACACAGATACACACTCTCATTCACGGGCACAGTCATACACTACGGCCAATTTTGTTTACTCAATTCACCTGTAGCGCATGTGTTTGGACTGTGGGGGAAACTGGAGCACCCGGAGAAATCCCAAGTGAACACGGGGAAAACATGCAAACTCCACATAGAAATGCCAACAGGACGCGAACCAGTGACCTTGCTGTGAGGCGATAATGCTAACCACTGAGTCACCATGCCGCCTGAGCCATTGATATGAGTGGGAAAATGGGCTATTGGTGGTAGTTTCTCTTTTTGGCCTTTTTGCACTACAGGAACTGGAAATTATTTAGTTATAGGAACAACATTTGGGGAAACCAAATTTTCTCCAATTGTACAAAATCTAAAAATAGGTTTCTACTTGGTGTGAAAGCTCTAAAATAGAGAGAGAGAGAGAGAGAGAGAGAGAGAGAGAGAGAGAGAGAGAGAGAGAGGAGATTAAGCAAGTGAAATTTTAACAGTGGCACAAAGTAACACATTACAAATACAATGTACAGTACAGTACAGTATCTGTAAATGAGTAGTTTTTCTCAGGAATTGTAATTTACTAATTTACTTTTTAAAATGTGTTCTTTTACTTTCCCTTGAGTACATTTTTAGTGCTGTGTCAGTACTTTTACACCACTACTTTCCTTCAACTTGCAGTCACTACTTTATTTTTTCCATGTCTATGGAGATTGGCTAAAGTAATGATACTTTTGCATCATATTGAACAATTACAACACATGTTTGGAAAGTGTCCAAAGAAGATGCCCAAAATCTTTACATTTCATTGTAAGATTGAGATTGCATGTCACTGATGAGAAGATGGTGGATGTTTACTGTAAGATGACTGAAATCGATAAATAGTCTCAAACAATAACTAAATGCACTACAGAATTTTACGTTTACACGTTCCTGGATAAACTGCATGTAAATGCATCAGCTTTTCACAGTGGAATACTGGAATACATTGGAGTACTTTTGAAAGGACTACTTTTCACTAGTACATTGAGTAACATTTACAACAGATATTTTTTACTCTACATGCACTACATTTTTGGGTAAGTAACTGTACTTTTACTTGAAGATGATTTTTCAGTAATCTTTTCACCACTGTTCAAGAACAACATGATGTTCTCAGTTTTAAAACTTTTTCATGGAGTTCTGACAACACTTGTTTGTAATATATTGTAGGTATGTGTGGAGACAAAGTGGGGGACAAGGAGATTGTGCTGTCTACAATGTCATTTTGTTGGAAAAGAAGGTAAAATTTGGATTTTCCCTGAAAATAACTGCACCCTAGAATGCCAATCAACCAATCAGATTCAAACATTCAATTTAAACTCACTTAGTTGTAATAGGCCTACTATTCAGAGATTTTGTTGACAAAATAAGTAACTATGAACTAAGTAGCTTTACATTTTTCCTAGTGCTGGGTTGTGGCTGGAAGGGCATTCGCTGCGTAAAACACATGCTCAATAAGTTGGCGGGTCATTCCCCTGTGGCGACCCCTGATTAATAAAGGGACTAAGCCGAAAAGAAAATGAATGAATGAATGTTGTAAATTTATGTCAACTATAGGTTAGGTTAGTGTTAGTAGCGTTAACCAGTCTACTAAAACTATACTGTAAAACCCAGCAGTCAACTTTATTAAATGAATTGAGTGTAGTTAACTCAAAATTTAGTTAATTCTACTCATTTGAAAAGAGTTTTGAACTTAGTGTTGAGGGTAATGAGTTATTTTAATACCTCATTACTTCAACTCAAATGGAGTAAGTTCACAGTACTCATATAGATTAGTTTAACTCAAATGGTTTGTAGCAATCGGTTTCCTCAAACGGTTTGAGTTGCCTTAACTTATTGGGTCTTACAGTACTCGGTTGGTTTGAGTTCTCTTCATTTATTGGGTTTTACTGTGCTCAAATTGCTTCGTTTAGTCAAATGGAATAAGTTCACAGTACACATTAGGATTAGTTTTTGAACTTAAATGGTTTGTTGCCAAAAGTTATCTTAACTTATTGGGTTTTACAGTGTATTATGAATGCTAGCGGACTTATTTTTATATATGACTTAGAAATATGCTAGTTGAGGTGTTTACTAAACAGACCATCAAATAAAGTGTTTTTGTTGTTGTTTGTTTTGTATTTTTTCTCTTCCAGAGGAAAAGCATTTTATTTTGGAGGGAAACTGTGTCCTTGGAGCAAGTCGGTTAGCTGAAACATTTTTATGGAAATCTGTTCAGTGCTTGGTGAGAAATGCTTAGAAAATGTCCATTTTTGTTAAATACGTTACAAATCACATTATATGACAAATCTGGTACCACATTAAACATTTCCCCTTTTTGTTTTCAGTTGCAACATACTAGCTCAGCATTCTGTAGCTCAGACACGTTTTGCTGTTTACAGCAAAGTGACAGGTGGGATTTCTCAAGACACTTTTTACATTTATTCATTTAGCAGATCCAAGTAAGACAGACAACAAAGCGATTAATCTTAAGAAGCGATAACATGAAAAATGCTCACAATGCAAAGATTCAGATTTTGAAAAACAGTGAAAGCTTCAAGTGTTTTTCTTTTCTTTTTCTAAAAGAGTCATCAGGATAAGTGCTCATAGAGGAGACGAGTCTTTAGCTTTATTTTCTTGAATTTATTCTTATATTAAATACGAAACCATAGACATTTCAATTCAATTCATGTTTATTTCTATAGCATTTTTACAATGTAGATTGTGTCATAGGAGCTTAGCATAGAACTTCTAGTAAATTGAAACTGTCAGTCCAGTTGTCAGAGCTGAAGTTCAGTTTAGTTTAGTTCAGTTCTGTGTGGTTTAATGTTCACTGCTGAATGTCCATTGAACATTGAAGAGCAAATCCATCGATGCGCAGCTCTAAAAGTCCCAAACCAAGCAGGATTTAGGTCCAATAAGTAATACTTCTGTTTTGTCTGAATTTAATAGAAGAAAATTGTTGGTCATCCAGTCTTTAACATCTTTTAACAGCTAGCTTAGACAATTCAGACGTCTCATCAGGTTTATTTAACATTTATCTTTTATATTATTAAGCTTTTCAGCAAGTTAACAGTAGTGCAGGATGTAGTTCTTGGCTCACATATGTGTATTATCGACCACGAGTGGATTTAGAGTATGCTTTAATCTCAGAGCAAGAGAAAATGTGTAAACTCACCTGAAGATGAATTGACACAAGTCTACAAGCTTTTTTTATTAGAACTCTCGCCACTGTATTTGAGTCTTATCTGAATCTGCTCAATAATGGATGTCTCGCATACTAGCTTATCATAGCGGCTCACACAAGCTGAGGAGCGCATGAAAAATTATACGCAGTCAAACACGATGAGGGTGATGAGGGATTCTACTGACGCAGAAATCCGTTTTATTTCTCTCAGCTTGCTTTTGTTCACGTGTCAGTAATCTAATCTACTTATAAATGAGTGGAGAGGAAGGTGAAGCTCACACTGGGCTCCTGCAGAGAGAGTGAGGTGTGAGCTGTGTTGGGATAGTATCCTGTCTAGTGCATTTTAATGTAATTGCGTTATGGTGTTGTGTGTGGGTAGCTTATAAGAAACAAAGAGAGAAGATTAAGTATGGGGATTGGGTTCATATTTTTCCTCTTTGGACTCACAGGTATGTAAGTTTTTCCTCAATAATTACTTGTGATGTTGACACATAATAGTAATTGGCAATAAGAAATTAACAATAAATAAATAAAACGTATTATAAAATACATTTAATACAGTAATACAATAATTTCATTTATAATTTATACAATAATTAAATACATTTCTAAGAAATTAGAATTAAAATTATATCTCTTTCAGTTGCTACAATTTAAAAAATATTTATTATTCTTATATTATATTATTATTATTATATTATTTTATATAAAATCTATATTTATACTTTATAAATTATGTTGTTTATTTATTCTTTGTAAAATTATATTTATAATAATACCAATATATTTGGGAAATATTTGAAAAAGGAAAATTATATTTTTCAAATATTTCCCAAATTATGTTTAACAGAGCAAGGAATTTGTTGCAGTATTTCCTATAATAATATTTTTTCTGGGGAAAGTGTTATTTGTTTAATTTCAGCTAGAATAGAAACAGTTTTTAATTTAAGAAAAAAGAAAAACGTTCAATATTATTAGTTGTCTCTCATTTCATTTCCTCCGAAGGATGCAGACTTTAAAGGTGCAGAGGTCTGTTGTGAGGCGAAGCCCGGCCGTCGCTTAGTCGTTAGGTTAAAAAAACTTGTGTATATATATATATAATATATATATATATATATATATATATATATATATATATATATATATATACAGTAAACTAAATGTGTTATTTCTTATGAAAATTTTTTAAAACATATTGAATAACTTACGTTTCAGACAGAATTTCACTCGCTTCCCTCTAAAGACGGCGCAAAGAAAATGGCGGTTTCTTATGCTGATGTCCCTGGATGTTGACGTGACGTGCGCGCTCTTTTTTACTTCCGTGTTCCCAACCCAGCACTGCTGGGCTATAGAGCAAGACGGATTTTAAACCCAAATTGGGTTAAATCAACCCAATTTTGTTACCCAGCAGTCTCAACCCAGCATTTGGGTTAAAAAAAAAACAAGAGTGTAGTGTATGCAGAGGAGTGTAGTGTAGTCTAGTGTAAGCGGGTCTGACTTCCTGCTTTGCTACTGTTCGGACGTCTTTGCCTACTGCTCTGCTCTTTGCACTCTTGCTTTTATATTTTATACCCTAATTTTAACTTAAGCCTATCAGCACAGTGCTCAAACGACACAGCTTGAAGATCAACATCGAATCTACAAGCTTTGTGGAATATAGCTTTACCAACAGTTATCTATTAACAGTTGGATGTGCCAAAACTTTCATCTGTTAAACAAAGAGAAAACTGAAGTCATTGCATTTAAGAAATGAGATGAGGTTCTCAAGGTGAATGCATACCTTGGCTCTAAGGGTCAAACAACAAAAAATAAGGTCAAGAATCTTGGTGTGACTCTGGAGTCAGATCTGAGTTTCAATAGTCATGTCAAAGCAGTTAATAAATCAGCATACTATCATCTCAAAAACATTGCAAGAATCAGATGCTTTGTTTCCCATGAAGAGAAACTTGTTTATGCTTTTATCAGCAGCAGGGTGGATTACTGTAGCAGCCTCCTCACTGGCCTTCCCAAAAAGACAGCCAGACAGTTGCAGCTCATTCAGAACGCTACGGCCAGGATTCTGACCAGAACCAGGAAATCAGAGCACATCACACCTATCCTCAGGTCTTTACAATGGCTCTCAGAATAGATCAAAATTACGGTTGCAGCTTCTGGTTCATGGGGACTTCCGGTTCAAAATTACGGTTGCAGCTTCCAGTTCATGGGCGCTTTAAGCTGCATACTAGTATCTTGAAAAATATCTAGTAAAGTATTATTTACTGTCATCATGGCAAAGATAAAAGAAATCAGTTATTAGAAATAAGTTATTAAAACTATTATGTTTATAACTTATACATTTTCTATCTGCCAACTGCGTTAGCCCTTGACATGTTGTGTAATGTCATACAACATATAACCATAAAAAGCTCTGAATTATTCATTACATACTACAGACAAGCGAGTTGCAACGTTTGCCATGTATGTTATGAAACCTTCGTCTTTTCGCATGCAATCATTGTCTTTTGTGTGTGTGCATCCAGTCGTAAAATTCGAATGCCTGCCAAACTGTTTACAATATGTGTATTTATGTGTATTTCATGAGCCATCTCCAAAGCAAAACTGCAACTCTGCTTTTTTTTTTCAGCGAGTGCTAAAGAGGATGACCTGCAAAGCTTTCAGTCACTGCAAACCGACAGCAGCCCAGCCTTCATAACAACTGTGCCACCAGAAGAGCAAAACAGCTCCAGTGACAACGGTGGAAAAGTTTCCACTGAAAGCCCTGCTCGTCTGACTGGGGCTGTAATCACTTCTCCAGGGACAGATTTGTTCCATACACCACATAAAAGGCAGCACTCAAGTACAGTAAATGCAACCACAGCTACTGATAAAGATACATTTACCTCAAATGGACCGGGATTTGTCTTAATTTATGATACAGGTTTGCATTCCACTAGTAGTGCATTGAAGCCTTTTCAGTCTGAAGAAGACCCCACATTGGTCTCCATTGATGAGAAGAGGCTTCATCCCTCAATGTCGAATGACAAAGTGACGCCTGCTGCTCATCTGTCCAGAGGCAAGGAAAAGATCTCTGCTTTTTTTCACGCTTCACTGGAAAGCAAGAATCAAAGAGTCTTGGAGACTATTACTCCTTCACCCGCAAATGGCATTCCCCTGGTATCGGCCTCTGATCCAGCAGTAATTGATAACCTTGGGGAGTCAAATGAGAGTGTGGAAAGACGGTCTGAAAACAAGAACGAAAATTGGACTCTGGAGTCGTTTAGAGCTGATGACCCTTTGAATTCTACTGAAGAGGCTTCTTTGAATAAGAACCGCTCGACCATTATGCACTTTGGGGTTTTACAGGGCGAAGTGCTTTTAACCACTGAGCTTGGTCAAAAACCAAGAAATGAATCTGAGCGTGAGCCAAAAGAGGAGAAGAATCTGCTTTCACAAAGTTCACTGATCCTTGATACTCCATTACAAGTGGAATCAACCAGCCAAGTAATGGTTAATAAAATGACAGAAAGCAGCAAAAATCTTGGCACCAGTGGACCGACGCCGCTGATGGTGTCAGTAAAGCACCCAGGCTTGATGTTTTTATTCTCTGCTTCAAAGCTGACCCCCACAAAGACTCCAGAAGCAAGTACGGCAAATTATTTTTCAAGCATAGTAACAGCTGCTGGCAAAATGCACGTGATTAAACTACTTGAGGCCTCGCGGTTGATATCTGACTCTGCGCAAAGAACTGTCTCAGCAAGGGACGGGCTAGAAAGAAAATTGATTTTGCACACTAAATCAAGAAAAGAGCATCAAATTAAACCAACACTCCAAACCTCGCCAACTGATTTCCTTCATCGTCTGACTTCTCAGAACTCTTTGTCTTTCATCAAAACGGCAGATCTTTGTGCCAAAGAAGCCAAAACGTCTAACATCTCTGTGAAAGAGACACATAACAGAACAGATCGTTCAACTGAACAGATATCCTTTAGTACTGCCTCATTTACCAACGCAGTGCAAGCAACTACAGCGGGTGATATGCTCTTGAAACAGACTCAAAGTTCACTTGCGACTCCCCAAACTCTTTCACCTCAAACAGAATCTTCGAAACACTCTGATCAGGTTGACGAATTATCTACAGCAGCGCCTCTTTCACCTCAGACAAAGCCTAAGAATGTGTTTCAAGTCTTCAAAGTGAATGATCATCGCTTCCTCTCAGAGAGATTAAAGCCTTTTGTATCAATTCAAGCGCATGAATCAATTCCTCCTTCATTCACATCTACAACGGTGACGAGATTAATAAATAGGGAAGATTTCTCTCAAATTGACTTTACAGACCAAAACCAACGTCACAATAAAGTTCTATTTATCATATCCGAAAGGCCAAACATAAACTTAAGCAGATTATCAGAGCAAAAAATGGTGAGCATAACCACAGTTGACAAAAGCATGTCTCGTTTTGTTCTCCCAACACACCAAACTCCTAAAGTTAACACATACACAGTGTTTTCAAAACCCCAGGTATATATTTCCAACATCTCCAATATACTTCCCCTGAAAAAGTACTTTCTGCTGCCAACATCTTTGAGTAAGTCACAAAATACTGTGACAACAGATGCCAAAAGAGTTCTCTCAAAACTTTTGTCCATCTCTAAGAAAAGTAATAGCGAGTCTGACTTTTTAAATCACTCAGTGACAACCAGAGGTATTGGTTCGACGTTAGACGACAAACAACAAGATCTTAAAAGCCCAAGAGGGACTGTGAGGCTGCTTTTCGGCAGCCACACTGTTAGCAGTATCCCATCAGTCCAACAGCCCACTGAAGCTCACCCTAGAGAGGGATTCCTTACAGAAAAGACGCAGTCTGAACTTCAAATTGAGCCATTCTTGAAGAAGAGCGACGGCACGGCCAAACCAACAAAGCTTATTCCAAACAGTCGTTCGGTTGCTGGCATTTATAAAACTCCACTGACGTCAATTTCACACCCAAGTACTGAGTTTAAACAAGATCTGTCCTTCACTGCATCACCTTTAGTGTCTATTAAGCAGAATATTGGACACGACTACCAAAAAGGATCGGTTTTACCACATCGTGTGCTTATAAATGTATCAACTCTATTGAAGCATCCTTGGAAAATAACATCCAACCGAATTTCTGGCATCAATAAGCACAAAACAGCTGCAGCTCGACCAGAAGGGGCCTTGAACACTTCACCCTTTGAATCATCCACTTCACCAACTTCCCCTTTGTTTCATTTTAGAATGCAGAATGCATTGCGTAAAGAGCATTTGTCCTTAACCGAAGACCAAACGCAATTTCTCTCAACACTGTATGAGCATCCACAAACAACCCAATCAAACTTTCCACAGGGTGTAACTGAAGATGTATTTAAACAGTTTGGGCGGATGGAACTGTCTGCTGTTACTGGGGAAAAGTTGTCTCCTGTTGTCCACACAGATTTGAGTTTCTCCAGTACAGAGACACAATCGCTCCCCAAAGGTTCATTACAGTCCAGGGGAGGCAGTGCAGATATTTCACATGGCGCCACTCCATTTGCTGAAAGTGACTCGGCAAGATCTGCTGAGCTCGAGTCAGACCTGCCGGTGATAAACACAAAGAGGGGGGTTATAGCAGCCGATTCCCTCTCCGGGTAATGACACACAACCCTTAAATCACTTTTAATGTCGAAAAGACACTGGTTTATTAGCATTTGTGCTGTGTTAGATCAATGAGCAGGATGGATGGATAGCTATATAGATACAAAGACAGATACATTACTTTCTACTCTAATTTCTTATTTTATTTACCAGTTCTTGTAATTTTTGTAATTATGATATTTGCTTTCTCAGTGAAAATTATTTCTATAGTCTTTATTTTTCAAGATACTACTAATTATCCAGTGACTAAACTGAATTTAAGAGCACAATTTAAAAAATAATAATAAAAAAAAAATACTGAAAGCTTTTTATTTGGAATTTTTTTAATTTTTACAAACAATTTTTCTTTCTGAAAATGTTTTTAATACATTTCAAAAACTAAATACAACAAGGGTTGTATTAATGTTAGTTAATGTATTTACTAACATAAACAAAAAGTGAGCAATACATTTATTGCAGTATTTATTCGTCATTGTTATCGTTAGTTAATGAAAATGAAGTTG
Source organism: Danio aesculapii (assembly GCF_903798145.1). Lineage (NCBI taxonomy): Eukaryota > Metazoa > Chordata > Actinopteri > Cypriniformes > Danionidae > Danio > Danio aesculapii. The sequence continues at coordinate 26,591,100 of NC_079449.1, read as the reverse complement.
TTCATTGTTAGTTCATGTTAACTCAGTGCATTAACTAATGTTAATAAGCATGAATTTAGATTTTAATAATGCATTAGCACGTTGTAAAAAATCCAACTTACAAATTGTTACTTTAGTTTAAAATTCTAAGTTAGATGGACATATTTTTAAGCTCAGTGTTGAGTTTACTCATGAAAACTATTTAACTGCATGTTTAGAACTGTTTGTTCAATAAAATAATGAAATCTGTTGAGGAGTAGTTAAATTTAGATTTCCCGAACTGTCAAACAAGTTATGTTAAAATATTAAAGCAACCAGCTACAAAGAAATGTTGAGTTTTTAAACTGCAATGGTTCAAGTTGTACCAAACTATTTTTTGAAATTGAGTTTAATCGATTTAATCCGTAAAGTTTATTTGAGTTAAACTAGCTTTTCAGTCAACTTAATAAATAATTTGGCCCAACTTCAAACACTGAAGTTGAATAACTTTTTAATTTAACTCAACTTTTTATTTTTTACAGTGTAAATGTTAAACCATGATTAATAAATGCTGTACAAGTTTTGTTCATTCTTAGTTCAAGTTAGTAAAAACATTAATGAATGAAGCCTTATTGTAAAGTGTCACCCAATATATGTAATATCTAAATACACAATTTCTATATTCAAAAAGGGTATTTATAAAAAAATCTAGCATTTATATAATAGATATTTAAAATTTTTAACTATATTAATTAAAAAACATAAAACATGAACATTCTGAAAATCGCACCATCTGTATTTAATTATTTTTGTACAATTTCATAGTGTTGTGACCCTTTACAATAAGGTCCCATAAGTTAGTTATAATTAATGCATTAACAGACATTGACTATGACGTTTCTACAGTTTTTACTAATGGTAAAGTTAATAAATGTTGGTAATAATACGTCACAAAATTACCAAACTTGTTAGTTTAGATCTTTTAATTAATATCAACAAATCAAATTTTTGGAAAAGATTAATGACTTGGTAAATGTTTCCATTAATATTAACTAAGATTGTTAATAACAATATTAATACTAATAAGCTTTAGAAGTATGTTTCAGATAGTTGATGTTGTTAACTGTTTTTGTATCTAACTAATATTAACAAATGAAACCTTATTGTGAAGCGTAAACAAGTTTTGTAAACCTGTAAACAAGTACGCCTGCAGTTGTTGTGAATGTGACGCCACTTTTCTGAATAAACTTGAGCTCCAAAAGCACAGATACAATCTACCGAGATGCCAGCATGGTGATAAACTGTAGTCGACATGATTAATTTTCACTGCGCTCAATTGGATTTTGACCGTCTGATTGTCTTCTTCCAGTCTGGCTCAAATCTCCGATGATATCTGTGGCTCTGGCAACTACACGGCAGAGATGAGTCTGAACTTGGAGAGAGATATCATGCCCGGAGATCTCATCCCTGCCCTAGGAAACCTGCATGTCGTCATCAGCCTCAAAACAAATAACAGCCAGGTGAACTTGGAGATAAAATCCTGCTGCCTCTCGCCCACCGTCAGACTTGATGAATTTAACACCACCTGCTGCATTTTTTCCAGGTAATGTGCTCCTCTCGGGTGACTTTCGATTACCTCAAATCACACGCTGCCCTTGAACCAGGCCATATTTCACATTATGGTAGCAAATCCACTACATGCTCCGAGTACATGGTTGGATTATTACGGATCTCATCTCCTAAGTTCCAATACATCAGCATTAGTTTCTGACCGTTTGTATGACTCAGCACCATTCTCTTCTTATCACATGGGAACAGCATTATAATGATTGGCTGAGAAACATTCCCTCAAACTGTTTAACTTGAGAAAGCTATAAATATCCCGGGCAAAGCATGTCTGTATATTGAGCTGAAAGTTGTGTCGTTAGAGTGGCACAGTAAACTGCTGATGTCTGTGTCCCTGCTGCTTGTGTGAAGTATTTGCTTTCTGCAAGTCTCTCCATTGCCAATAACACACTGCCGCTAGTATCCAGACATAGATGGCAAAAGGTGGAGTTTAGTGGAACTGTGGCTTAACCTTTAATTAAAGCATATCTGGATGCTAATAGGTGGGGCGTATTGCAAACAGCTGAGGAGGACATTGTAAGTTGACCACATGATAGTTTCACTATATCTGATCTAATGAAAAAAATATAAGAATGAACAAAAAATCTAAAAGTATTTTAAATATGAAATTAAGTCAAATGTAATGCTACTTTGATTTAAAGGGCCATGATACCGCCCGTCTCAGCAGGGGGTCTTCACACTTCTAGTTTAAAAAAGTGGGTGAGTTCTGCTTTGTTTAAGTGGGAGTGTCGAGTGGCGAAAGAGGAAAGGGTTTGCATGAAAAGGGGAGTTTCATTACACAGTGGAAACAGATTATGGATTTTCAGTCCATAATATTGTAGTGATAATACTGTAAACTTAATAACTAAATCATTTTGACTAAGGTATGTCTTTAAAAACTGAAAGAGCACTGCTGACAATAGTAACTAACTTTGCCGTCTAAATAAACATAAACAAAGAACATTGATCACACACTTACCAAACTCGTAGAAACAGACAAATACATTTTTGTTGCATGTTAGCAGACCACTGTAATCCACACATGTGGGTTTACACGCGAGCTGTGCTCTCATTGCAGGGAAAAGGAAACAAAACCTTCATTGCGGCACATTTATAAACGCAGCACTGACAACACATGTCTCAGAACAATTCTTCGTCTACTAGTTTGAATTATAGTTGGCAGCACAACGTGGCGTCTCTCTGAACACTGTAACAGGCAAAAAGAGTCTTCGAAGCTATATCATGCGTATTAATAAAGTTGCATCTCATTCACAATAGAGCGCGCTGATTGGTTTGAAGTCTTTCTCATGAATTAATGAAGAGATGTGCTGAAAACTCAAAGACATCACTTTGTACCGGCTGGTACAGACAGCCAATCTTCACACTGGAATTTACACAATGATCTCATCACCGTGACGTTGCTTCAAAAATTATTTTTAAACCAGAAGAACAAATTTACTTAAAACAATGCAAAAACAACCAAATTATCACTTGTTAGCTAAATTAATGTGTCCTAATAGTGTTTTTAGCAACGTGGGACATGTATGTCAGCATCTAAAAAAATGTGTTTTGATGTTTTATGACCCTTTAATAACAGGATGCTTTTACAGCAGTAGATTTGCTTGCTTTGTTTACAATTTTGTTTGAAATACAGGTATTACTATTTCTTCTTCTTAAGGAGTAGTGTTTCTAATTTGTAACTTGCACATAACATGTAGCATGCACATAGAATAACTCTCATCTCATCACTCCTGTTCTGCTACATAAACAAACACTTAGTCCAAACCGGCCTTGTGGGAAAGTAGCTGAATGTAGCTGTAATATTTCAGCATAAATATCCCAAAGATCATTAGTTATGGTGTAAAAAAAAATCTTTTTTGTGTGGAATGAAAAAAAGTTGTTTTTATGTGTCTCTATCAATGCAAATCAGCCTCTGATCCCCGCCCCCCTAGTATAAAAAGCCATATCCGGCAGCTAGCTCGATGCAACTCTTATTCGTTCGCCCACTGAAGCTAAGCAGAGCTGTGCCTGATCAGTACCTCAATGGGAGACCACATGGGTTGCTGCTGGAAGTGGTGTCAGTGAGACCAGCAGGGGGCCCTCAATCTGCTGTCCGTCCTAACACCCCAGTGTAGGGTACATGTGACCATTATGCTTAATTCACAAGTCATGACGCGTATTAGTGCTCTTACACTCGATCACGACACGAGAGTCCATCTAATTCAATGTATCTTCGTTTTATTTTCACATCAGATATCCACACGTGCCAATGTTGTCAAAATCCACTCACATACAATTTGTTTGTTCCAGCCTGATAAACAATGACTCCAATATTTCACTTATACGGTCAAAAGCTTGTGCTCTCCAACTTCTGCACATCGCACTAAAAACTCACGTGTGTCACACAAACTGGGGGAACTATCTGAAGCAAACTACACATGCGCAGTAGAAAAGTAACTCAAAGTATATTACATGCAAATCAGCAAGAACAGTGTATGAAAACAGAATATATATATAAAAGTATATAACATGCAAGTATAACACACACACACACACACACACACACACACACACACACACACACAAAAAATATATATATATATAAAAATTACCTAGAACAATAAACTATTGAATATGCCTCCTACACCCCAGTATATTGATGGGGACTCTATACTGCTCAGTGAGCGCTGTCTTTCCGATGAGACGTTAAACTGAGGTCCTGATTCTCTGTGGTTAATAAAAATTCCAGGATGTCCTTCAAAAAAAAATTAGGGCTTTAACCCTGGCATCCTGGCCAAATTTGCCCACTGGCCTCTGTCCATCATGGCCTCCTAACCATTTCCCATATCATAATTGGCTTCATCACTCTGTCTCCTCTCCATCAATCATCTGGTGTGTGGTGTGCGGTCTGGTGCAATATGGCCTCTGTCGCATCATCCAGGTGGATGCTGCACACTGGTGGTGGATGAGGAGACACAAATTAGGAGTTTCCTGAGAGAACTAACAAAACGGGATGGTGGCAGGAGATGAGTGTGAAATACGGGAGACTTTCTGGAAAAAATAGGCTTGTATTAACAACACATTACTTACTCAAACAAACCTAGTCCCCTTGAGTGAGAGTTTTTAGATTCAGGATATTGTGTTGTACACTGCATGGTACTGAAAAGAAAACTCAGCACTACAATTGAGACATCTACAGTAAACATTGTTTAAAGAGAATTACTCTCCTTGTAGTGGACTTAGTTCTTTGTAACTTTGCAAATCTTTTTTTACATCAAACTGCAACATTACACACTAAAGGAAATTGAACGTGTAAAAAGAATAATAGGACCCTTTAAAGAATACACAGCACAGCTACTTGTCCAAGCTCTTGTAATCTCAAGATGTGACTTCTGCAATGCCTTCCAGCCAGCACGACTAAGCCTTTGCAGATGATCCACAACCCAGCAGCACATCTAGACTTCGATCAGCCAAAGAGATCACACACTGATCTCACTTCACTGGCTCCCGGTTGTGGCCAGAATCAAATTTGAAGTTTTGAAACTGGCTTTCAGGAATACCACTGAAATAACCCTTACAAATGTATGTTTCAGTCTGCCAGGTCAAGTCACTAAATTAGTTATTAATTGTTCCTTTATAATGAGGCAAAAAATTACTTTCCAAAGCTTTCACCTTCTCTGTTCCTCTCCGGTGAAATAATCTCCCAATATAAAAAGCATCTACTAAAATCATTTTCTTTTCGACTTAGTCCCTTTATTAATCTGGGGGTGCCACAGTGGAATGAACCGCCAACTTATCCAGCATATGCTTTACGCAGCAGATGCCCTTCCAGCTGCAACCCATCAATGGGAAACATCCTCACACACACTCATTCACACACATACACTACAGACAATTTAGCTTACCCAATTCACCTGTACGACATATCTTTGGACTGTGGGGGAAACTCGGAGACCATGCAAACTCCACACAGAAATGCCAACTGACCCAGCCGAGGCTCGAACCAGTGACTTTTTAGCTGTGAGGTGAACGTGCTACCCACTGCACCACCGTGACGCCCAGCTAAAAGTGTAAAATAAAAAAAAGATCTGTATTGTGACATGCATCTGAGTAAATAAAATACCGGTGCAATCCATCATTTGTTGATTGGGTGATGGCAGACGTAAATGAGAGCCTCCGCTGACTATAAGAAAGGGAAAGAGGTTCTTATTGAAACTAAGCTTTCAATAAGATACAATTTTGTCAAAAAATAAAATATCCTAAAGGGACTAATTCGTTGTAGGAGTCCTTAAAATACCTTCACAGTTCTTTACCAGAGAGTTTTCTGAAAGTCTTTTGTTTCATGTCAAAATCAAGTCATAACATTATGTTTCTGAATTCTCTTTTTTTTCTCAAGCGCATGCATGGATGAATCATTCACAGACACATCAATAACGTGAATTTAACCTTCTGGCCCTATTTGTTTAGTGGTTACACATGGGTACTTTGCAGTCAAAAATAAAAGGCATTGAAATGTCACCTTTTTTCTGGAAAATCTATAAAATGCAATAGAAATTGTATAAAAAAAATATGTATACACATTTTATGAGCTAGTTATTACATTAAAGTTATTGTTTTTAATTTATTATTAAAAAATTTCCAAAAAATACTAGGGATGTCCTGATCTGATTACGTGATCGGACCAGATCACGGGGTTTCAGACTCGATCAGAATCAGATGTTACCTCTCGATCAGGACTCGAATATATACAGTTGAAGTCAGAATTATTAGCCCCCCTGTTTATTTTTTTTCCCCAATTTCTGTTTAACGGAGAGGTTTTTTTCAACACACACGCACACACACACACACGCACACACATATATATATATATATATACATATATATATACACACACACGCACACACACATATATATATACATATATATACACACACACACACACACACACATATATATATGTGTGTGTGTGTGTGTGTGTGTGGTGTGTGTGTGTGTGTGTGTGTGTGTGTGTGTTGAAAAAAATCTTCTCTCCGTTAAACAGAAATTGGGCGAAAAAGTAAAAAGGGGGGCTAATAATTCTGACTTCAACTGTATATATAAATATACAGTTCCCATTATTCCCAAAATAATGGGAATATATATATATATATATATATATTCCCATTATTTTTTTGAGTAAGACCTCTTTCTTGACTTAAAAACAGCAACAGTGTGGCATGACATCACTTTGTTGAAGACACTACTGTTTAAATGGCCTCAAAGTAGAACACAGAAGCAGTTTAAATCAGAAAGCACCCGTATGTATGTATGCGGTCTGGAGGTATTGCAAAGTTAATGACGACATTGCCATTGCAAACTGTGGGATATGTACATTTGGGATTGTCTTGGTATTTTAAGTTGAGGGGCTATTTGTTTTTATATTAGATTATTTTTATTTTCTTTTGCACTGAAGTCCAAAAGTGAAGAATTGATGTCATTTATTAATATATTGTTCAAGCTACCTCACAGAAGTGCTCTAAATCTTAACAGAGTTGTTGAATGATAAATTAAGGTGATGATGAATTAAGTAAAAAATAAGGAACATCCTGGATCTGTTTCTTAGTTCTACTTTATTTTTTTATGTATTATAGAAGGATCGGTATCAGTAGATATTCAAAATTAAATGACTCGGACTCAAGGGCAAAAAAACCTGATCAGGACATCCCTAATAAATACAATATTTTGCATTTTAATGGGGTGAAGGCAATGAGAAGTACCATTAGAAGACATTTAGAAAATCATGTAACTACTTGTAATGCTCCTTCTAAAAGTATAGAGAGGTCTTTTGTCAAGATTTTTTATTTTTCAGGTTTTGTATTAAGATTACAATCAAACATTATAGTGTGTCAAAATGTAATGCATGGAAACCATTAGATACTTCAAAATCTAACAAAATTAGAATGCATAGTGGTAATTCAAAACACTTTATACCAAAACTGTCATTAGTTACTATTTTATTCTGTTCAATTCATTAAATGCATTCTTGCTCTGATGCACTTTTACCAGTTCATTTTTGTACGGTATGTGTCTTCATTTGGCATTCTTGGCATTTTAGAGTGTCACCCATTTATTACTTTGCACTTTATTTCTGCACAGTGGCTAATTTGGAGTTTATATCCCTAAAGATTATTTAAGCTTTATTCCCCGTGATGTTCTTTTTAGACCACAAAACAATCTGTATAGATTTTGTTTTAAACCTATACACGCACAAGCATGCACACACATACAGTTGAAGTCAGAATTATTAGCCCCCTGTTTATATTTTCCCAATTTCTGTTTAATGGAGAGAAGATTTTTTTCAACACATTTCTAAACATAATAGTTTTAATAACTCATTTCTAATAACTGATTTATTTTATCTTTGCCATGATGACAGTAAATAATATTTGACTAGATATTTTTCAGGACACTTCTATACAGCTTAAAGTGACTTTTAAAGGCTTAACTAGGTTAATTAGGTTAACTAGGCAGGTTAGGGTAATTAGGCAAGTTATTGTATAACGATGGTTTGTTCTGTAGACTATCGGAAAAATATAGCTTAAAGGGGCTAATAATATTGACCTTAAAATGGTTTAAAAAAAATTTAAAATTGCTTTTATCCTAGCCAAAATAAAAGAAATAAGACTTTCTCCAGAAGAAAGAATATTATCAGACATACTGTGAAAATTTCCTTGCTCTGTTAAACATTATTTGGGAAATATTTAAAAAAGAACAAAAAATTCTAAGAGAGGCATTAACACACGCGATATGAATATAATATAAACTTATTCAAATATTGCCCATGATTTCTTTATTTTGATTTCACAAAGTGCCCAATAAGTGTTAACTTTAATAAATGTTATCTAATTTACCATACGATGCATTATAATTACAGCATATAATAAATTATTTAACTTAAACCTTTAATGCAGAGACCGTTTCCTCCTTGCACAGGTCTAAAACTCTGTTACAATAATGCCAGAACAGATATGCACACACACTCCATCCAGTGGATTAATTGTCATGCTTTTTAGTGCAACACATCTCACCTCGGTTTGCATCACTCAGCAAGTTCATTATTTCAGTTATGCGTGTGATAGCAGAGCTAATGCATCTCATTGATGTGAACTCCCTCAGGCTGCCTATAGACCCTCATGGCATTAGACTGCTTCCCGGAGTCCCGTCAAAGAAGGCCAGCTTCACCATCAGTCTTTTCCAGATGATCAATTACTCCAGCGCTTACCTGCACTGTGACCTGAGCGTGTGCTTGAGGAACCATTCTGACTGCGAGAGGGTGAGTCTGAACCCGGCCTCACAGATGAAAACCCACAGATCATTTATCACTGTTGAAGAGGTCTCAATATTTCTCCTGAAAGATTTTCTACTTTTCATTACTCTCCTGTTTTGATGACAGCGTCTGCAGTTTCTAAATAAATGATCTTTCCGGGCTTGTTTTCTCTGTCACTGCAAGACAGAAAGTGAAGCAGTCTGCAGTTCCCAGGCTAACAGAATAACACGTCCAAACTGTAAACTAGTTCCAAGTATGCAGAAGTTTGGGGAATTTATTTGTGCGCCGTGTAATGGGTTGATTGGAGGAGGATGACAATATTGGTTATCCATTTCTCATCTCAGCAGTGTGTTCAGCGGCGAAATGCACATCTCCAGGAGGAAGCGGGAGGCATCTTCAGCAGGATGGGAAACCGCATTTCTTTCGGTCCAGTTTTGAAAGGAGCAGATAATTCATCATTCTCTGAAGCAGCAGGTAACTTATTACCGAGTTGTTCTGGAGGGGTAATAAAACAAACTAATGGAAAGATTTTTCAGCCGTATTGTCGGTCTGATTTCGTTTGTTAATGCCGCACAGATGACACTGAAGCCGTGGCGGTGATTATCAGCTCAGTGGCCGGCTGTTTGCTGGCGTGTTTGGCTCTCTCACTTGTCTGGATGGCAAACAGACGATGTCTGCAAAGGTCTGCCTACTGCTGGTCCAGGGCCTCCTGTGAATGCTAACAAAAGCAGAGCTCACCGCAAAGCAGCCAACCGGCATCAAATCTGCATTTAGCATTCAATCATTATATGACAGTTTTTTGAATGGCTCATCATTATGCGTAGTTGCAGCACTGGGGAACTAATGAAACTTGTTAAAAGTGACCCAAAGTGCACTTGAATACTCATTTATTCTGCATCATAGTGCCAAGCTATAAGTATTGCAATAGCTAATCAAGCAATTTAATGTGAAGGCTCACACACATATTGGGTAAATTAATCAAGTTTGTTAGCTGACAGCTATTTAATGGGATATGTTTTAAAATATTCCTAAGTCTCACTAGTATATTAGACAAGTCTAAGTAAACTATTAGGGTTAGCAGATTAGGTTGATGCATTTTTTAATTTGCTTATAGCCGGGTTTGAAATGAACTTTTTTGCTCACTGGCCAGTCTGGCTAATTGTTTTTAAGTTAGCAGCCATTAAGAACTTTTACTTGTCAAAACCAAAGATTCACTCTTTTTTTCTAACTTTCATTGCTTGGATAAAAAACTTCTCAATTTTTGGGTAAACAATGCCTTTAATTCTATGTTGACTTCCTGTGTGTTACGTTCCTACAAAATTCTAGGGCTGTTTCTCAATTCCAAGAATGCAGAGAACGGACTCGTGTTCTTGTGGAGATCGGTCTTGCCAAGTTACCTTAGAAGAACTAACTCGGTAGACCGCGAGAACAGAGAACGCGTCCTGTGAGAAACGAGATGCTGCATTGTTGGTCACATGACCTTCACACATTTTTAACCGAAAATTATTTAAACATTATAGCATTCATACAACGATTTATTGTTTTTCCCCTTTTCAATATATATACTTTGCATAAAAGACAAATTCATTCTTTCATTTTCTTTTCGGCTTAGTCCCTTTATTAATCAGGGGTCGCCACAGCGAAATGAACCGCCAACTTATCCAGCACATATTTTACTCAGCAGATGCCCTTCCAGCTATAACCCATCTCTGGGAAACATCTATACACACTCACATACTTTATTTAGCCTACCCAATTCACCTGTACCACATATCTTTGGACTGTGGGGGAAACTGAAGCACCCAGAGGAAACCCACGTGAACACAGGGAGAACATGCAAACTCCACACAGAAATAGCAACTGACCCAGCCGAAGCTCAAACCAGCAACTTTCTTGCTGTGAGGCGACAGCACTCTACTGCGTCACCCAAGATATAAATCTACTTTGCAAAATACAAATAAAACAAATTTTAATACAAATTTCAAACACCCTTAATGTGTTTATGCCTTTATTAAGAGTTTCATGGCAATGTTTACTTTTACTATTTTATTTAGGGAAACTCCTGAGACAAATAGGTTATATCTCTGAACTTTAACAATAAATCGATATAAAATGCTTCACTTCCCATGTCCTTTATTCTGCTGCAGCGACTTCTGGGACTTCTCGAGCAAGTTTGGTGCTCAAGTCTGCATCGATGCGTCCTCGATATCAAGAACACATCTGGGAACTTTCACCCGTCCTCCGTTCTTGTAGTCTTGACTTTTGGAACTGAACTTTGGCAGTTGATAATGACGTTACACGAGAATGCAAAAACACTGAATAACGCATGTTGAGAAACAGCCTAGGGGTTCAAAATAAATAGGAACGAACAAATAAAGAAAGAGGGGAGAGTATTTTAAGTTAACTGTTTCCAGACCCAGAATTATCAGACAACACATTCATGATCAAATTTTTGATCGCAGTAAGGCAATCATTTGTTTTTGTTTTTTAACATAATACAAAAAAAACAACACCTCAGGATATGGTAGTCCAAAAACAACAAACAAAAACTAATTTAAATACAAACTAATTTTCCTAACACAATAGAAGTTCCCGAAAGAAAGAAAAATACAAATGACTTCCCTTGCTCCTACCCACCAAAACAGGAGAAAAGGATTTAAATTAACAAAGGACACCCCACACCTTACTCATATCATACATAAACTAATTCACATTATTAGTAAAGGTAGCGCAGGAGTCACAAGTCCCTGTCTCCGGGACTGGTCTGGAGCAGATCAACTGAGACTTGTTGTCTTCCCTCTCTCTTGGCTTCTGATCAGCTGCATCCAGTTTATATAGTGTGGACAATTAGCTGCACAGATTTAAAACAGGTGGCAGCAATCTGCCAAAAAAAAAAAAAAAAAAAAACAGGAAACAGATAGAAAATATAGAATACTATATAATATAGAATGCAATATAGAAACTAAATAAACAAATCACGGGATGTAACACTGTGCTAACACTTAAGTTTTTTTTTTTCTGCTTTGGCATAAACATATTACATGCTAATGTCAAAAATATACATGAATGTATTAGTGCTCACAGAAATTAGACATGTTGTTCAGCTGCAAAGTTGCAGATCATGGGTTTCCTTTTCAAAACGATCTCCGCCGGACGATGAAATAAGCAATTAAGTAGTAACAAGCAAACATTGCCTTTGAGAGGCATCTACTGTGTAAATCTCACCACCGGGGTGGGACATCCTAGAGGCTAAGCAGATTTACTGTCTTGAAGATCTCTTAATAAAAAACATAATGGCTTCTTGTAATTGAAAGTACAATCAAATCGTGCCCATCGGGAAACAAAGTGAATAATTTACAGAACTGGAAAAGAAGCAAACTTCAATGTTTAATCTTCTGAGAGCAGACAAAATACACCATTAGAAGCACTTGTGGTTGCTTGTTGTGTAATTATTCCCTCAATGATTAAGGCAATTAGCTCATTGATTGCATTATCTTAAGCCATTTACAACAGTTTCAGTTGCATTGCACACTAAAAATTACACTCACGCACTTACTTCGAGCACATCTAGCATGCAAAGCAAGAAAATAATACCCAGCAAGCATTTTTTGTTTTTAAAAGATGTCTAATAGACGTCTAAACATAGTCGTCTTGGCTAAAACAAGGCTAAATTTGGGCTGTCAGTAAAACCTTATAGACGTCTAAAAATAGGCCAAAACTAGACTAGTCATCAAATAAAAAGAGAAATGAATGACTACACATATAAAGTCTGTCTAATATGCTTATTTGACCACTAGTCTAGTTTAGCTTTATTTTAGCCAAGCTGTCTATGTTTAGATGTCTATTAAACAAAATTGTTTGATGGGTAATGTCACGTCTTGTCTGTGCATCAAAATATATCCAAAAGGAAAATCAACAGATCCTGTATTCATGTTGAAACGCAGCATTGAGCTCTTTGTGCACCTCTTAAAGGATGAAGTGTCTCTTCGGGTGGCCGACAAAGCCTGAATCACAGCGGCTGCATGCCAAGTCTCTCCTTCAAAGTCTTACAAGAACACTAAAGAGGCAAAGCATCATCACCTCAGTTCAAAAGTGCTCGCTCAATTGTTAATTACTGTTATTACTCTTATTAGCTTCATTTTTAAAAGCCTGTCATTTAAGGTTAATTTGCATCACGCTTTGCCTTAGAATGCCATGCTCTCCGCAGGTTTTTGCTAATGTGCCAAGAAATTCAAGCCGTAATGCTTGAGTGATGAATTAACAATGGGAAAACTTCCAGCGAACAATAATAATTACAGCGTGCTGAAAATGTGGCAAGCACTTTTTAAATGTGTTGAGCAGTAAGGCGTTATAGAACCTAATTAATATGTAGCATCAAATATATTTAGCTGAATTACGGTAAATAAAACGAAAATGCTTTCCTAACCACAAACATGCACACATGCCGTACTGTATGAGGAAATCTGTACTGTTATATAAATACATGAAGCAGGTATAACCGGTTATCAGGTGTCCCACACAGATCTGTCAACCTCACCTGTGCTACTCATTCAAAACTGGCTTTGTTACATTTCTGTTCACATAATCAGTGCTTTGACTCCTCCCATCAAAACTAGAGCCTTTGGAAGCTTCCTTGACCTGCTTTTTGTTTGCCAAGAAGAAATGTCGAAGGGCAGAGTCTTCATTTCCTGAGACGGGAAAACAACATGACAGACACAAACTCTGATGTGAAGGACTCTTTTAAAGATGGCAGCCTGGAGGGGTTTAGTTATTTTAAAAAGGATGAGTTTGAAAGTGACTGGGAGAAATTGGTTGAGCGCAAGTTTGGTCGGGTCTATAAGGTGAAGCTTAAAGTCCTGCGGGAAACATGTGCTCTGAAGACCACAACCAATGACTACAGGTACTGACACAAATGAGAGTAGATTATATAATGTTAAAAGTACTTGTAAGTTGAGATAGTTTGTGTTTTGACAGTTATATTATAATCACTTTTGATTTGGCTTTCATAAATGTCTTTTAAGTGAAATAATAACATGTTTTGTCCTTGTAAACTACTTATAAATGTGTTTTTAAAATTTAAAATAAGAAAATTATTACTTATTTCCACTAAATCACAACAGGGTAATATTAATTAATGTTTTCAGGTTTTATATGCTGGAAAAATCTTTATTATTTCTGAATTATTATTATCTGTATGTATGTAGATTGTTTTATATGCTTATTTTATTTGCATTTATTTTTCTATTATTAGTTATTATATATTTTATGGCCCAACAGGAACATAATGGAGATTTCCAAAATTGGAAGAATGAAGTTCAATTATTTGATCTCCATTTATGGAATCTGCAAAGACCCGCCTGCTTTAGTGATGGAATATGTGCGAAAGGGATCCCTGGATAATGTCCTCAGCAATCATTTGTTAATGTGGCCTAAAAAGTTTCAGATGATCCATGAGATGACGATGGGTATGAACTTTCTGCACAGCATGAAGCCGCCAATCCTTCATTTGAATTTGAAACCGGCCAACATTCTTTTAGATGATCATCTGCACGTGAAGGTGGGCCAGATAATATTTCTCTTGCTTTCAGAAAGATTATTAATCAGTGATGTAAAGTAACACATTACAAATACTCAAATTACTGTAACTGAGTAGTTTTTCTCAGGAATTGTAATTTACTAAGTAGTTTTAAGAAGGTGTACTTTTACTTTCCCTTGAGTACATTTTTAGTGCTGTATTGTTACTTTTACTCCACTATTTTCCTTCAACCTGCTGTCACTTCTTTATTTTTTCTTGTCTATGGGTATTAGAAAAATCAGTCCTGTGATTCCTGTACAATTAAATTGCACATAGAAGGTAAATTGCAACATAATGAACTACCTCAAGACATGAGCGATTTATAATTGCAGCAAACTGTTTGAAAGCATTAAAATTGTCCAAGAAGATGTCCAACAGCTTTACACACATTGACCCAGAGACTGTTTAGATGCAGGTCACTGATGAGAAGAGGATGAATGTTTACTGTGTGATAACCGAAATGGCGACGTTGTACCCCAACATCACACATGACATTGCATTTTGTTTGGAAATGAAAATTGGGTAGACATCAGAACCCAACATATGGCCGACCTCATTGTCCAACGTCCAACCTAAAATCAACCAAATATCAATGATTAAATATCTAATGATGTTACAGCTTGACGTTGTGTGGACGTTACCATAATGACGTCTATCAGATGTTGGATTTTGGTTGCCATACCTGACAAATAAATGTCAGTATGTGACATCAATATGACGTTGATTTAAGATGTTGCATCGATGTTGGATTTTGGCCACTCTCCAACACAACCTAAAATGAACCAAATAACATCATTTGACGTTGTTATTGGACGTCAAAATAACTTTATCCTTAGACGCTGGCTAGACATTGAATTTTGGTCACCCAACATCACAACCTAAATCTAACCTAATAGTAACGTCTTATGACATTAGACAGTACAGCACTACAGAATGTTACGTTTACACTCATCCACAAATTACATGTAAATGCATCAGCTTTTTACAGTTTAATACTCACTACTCTTGAGCACATTTAAAAGGGCTACTTTTTACTCATACTTTGAGTAATATTTACAACAGATACTTTACTTGCACTACATTTTTAGGCAAGTAATGGTACTTTTACCAAGAAGTTTGGAAAGGTTTTGTTTTTTAATTCTGTTACAAGCTGTTTGCACATTGTCAATAAAAAAGTGAAAAAATCATGTTAGTTTGGAGAACAACATGGTGAATTGGTTAAAAAAATATCATAATACTTTCCTATGTAATTAATTACATTTTTGCTAACTTTTTTGTGTAACAAGTTTTCTAAAATGTTTAGATATGCAAATAAGGCATTCTTGCACAAGAATCTGAACATTGGGGTCACGTTCAATTCTTGTTTCATATTCTTGACAGATTAGCCTCAAAGGTCTTTTGCAGAGGGGATGTTGGTAATCTCTTTTTTTATTATTACATAATTCAGAAAATAGATTCAAAGTGTTTATTGTCATATATACAGTAAGGAACAGGATCTCTGTACAATGACATTCTTACTTTGCTGTCCATATACAGTACATAAATGTGTAAATGTTAAACACTGTGCAAAATCCAGCAGAGAATGAATAATGTGCAAAACTGGAACAGCAGTAGTTGAATGTTAAAGTGTGTACTTACAAAATACTCCGATTAACCAGAAAAGTCAACTTCCAGTTTTTGTAGAATAAAATGTAAAGAATATATAAAAAGGCAAACAATATATAAACAAATCCCTTTCTAAAAACCTTCACAATACATGAATAAAACGAAAGTTTGGTGTATATACAGTAAGTGCTGATAAAGTGGAGATATATGGCTCAGTGTAGAGAAAACAGCTTTATTTCCTTTATTTACAGCTGTATGTGTCCTTTCTTTTGAAGATTTCAGATTTTGGTTTCATTAAGTGGGAGTTTTCTAGTAGGAAAGAGTTCATTGAACACCTGACGGCCAGAGGCAACATAAACTATGTGCCTCCAGAGACCTTTAGCCAGAATCCTGAACCCCCTGGAATGAAGTATGATGTGTACAGGTGAGTTCATGCTTTGAAGTACTTAAATATAAGAATTTCTTGTGCTCACTGCACTAAGGGTTTTCATGATGTATTATACGTTTGAGTTTCTTATGTCTGCTGGTGATGCTGCTGTACAGTATGTGTTTATATACTGCTGACTATATATATAATTGACTTTTAAGGGCATTGATGTTACAGTATGTGCATAAATTAAATGTTTTGACAGCGAGTTATGACATGGCAGGAAATGCTTTCTAAAATAACATCTACTCATTCTGACTTTACAGCTTTTCTATTATAATGTGGGAGATTCTCACTCAAAAGCGCTCATATGCAGGTACATATTGTTTATAATTTTCTCACCTTTTACTTTTGTCATTTCTGTGAACCGGAAGTTTCTGAGACTTTTATTTCAGTATGTTGATGGACTTCACACTAAAATGGAATATTGAGTAGGGGGTGGGGCTTACTTTTTACTCTAGTATCATTCTCTAGTAACAAACAAATGGTAAGAGAGGCATGGTTAAGTATATTGTGGCTGAAGCTGTCAAACTTACATCAACAGAGAAGGACCCCCACTCCAAATGCGGAAGGATATGGTCAGACTTTATTGAAAGATTACCAAAACAAACAGTGGCAAACTTCAAAGATTAATTGATCTATAGAATAACAACGTGTGCTAACAAAATAATCCATGTTTTCCTGTTATTCTGTTAGTATATCATGAAATGATGTTGTGGGAAAGCCAATTACCATTTGCATGTTTGTATGTCTCTGTATTTGGGCTTTGGTCACATGGTCAAGAAAGATACAAAATAGGTGGTAAACTTTGTTCGGGTCTCTTATCCTGCTCTGCTTCTCTTTTGCTATCAGGCTCTCTTTGAGGCCTACTCTCTGGTCTCTCTCTCTCTCTCTCTCTCTCTCTCTCTCTCTCTCAGGTAACTTTACTTTACATTTAAGATGGGTGCAATTAATATAATATGTTTTTATCATTTCATGTTTTATCATTTTATACAGTTATTTGTAACTAATTCAGTTGTAACCATAGAGAATTATTGACATTAAATCATTTCATTTTCAAGTATTTGGGAATTACTTTTGATTTATCATCAACACTTAATTGCTCCATATTGCAATAAAATACAATCACATAATAATGATGCTCTTCCACATTTTTAGCTATTATTACTGCCCTTATTTCCGTTTTTGGTATAAGATTGCAGAAGAATGGTTTGACTAGAAATGTACAGTTTTTCACCATCATACTGAGAAATTTTTAGGCATTCGGCACAACTACAGTTCGAACTGCTGTAGTTAAAAACTCATTCTTACAATGTCCACATTGACTACCGCAAGGGCACAAATTAGGGTTGGCAATATTGACCAATTTGGCATTGTACGATGCCTAATGTGAAACATTGCGATGGGTGAATTAATTAATTATGAACAATTCATTAATTCATAACAAATTAATCATTTGTAGCCTACCGTTTCCACTACATGACCCGCATAGTCTTTGTTTTACCCATAACCAAACCATAAATAAATTTAAGTTACACACAAATTACCACCTGTCAATCACTTTTTCTGTGGGACTCTGGCGTGAAATAGGCACAGTGATCTGTGTTGTTATAATGGCGTCGACAAACTTGGTTGGTAAAAAAGGTGCACATTCACCTATCTGGCAATACTTTGGCTTTAAATCGAATTAAAGAGGACAGCCACGAGACACGTCTGAAGTGGTCTGTAGGATTTGTGGTCAAGTTATCCACGCAAAAGATGTGCAATCGACAAATTTACATGACCATTTGCATGTTCACCATCCTGTGGAATACAGCTCATTGCCAGTGGATCATTTTCATTAAAACGCTGTTTTAAAACGAGGCGAGGCAGAGGATCGCGATGCCAGCTCAGCATTGTGATGTCTATCGGTCATCAGCAATGGACGATGGCATCGTCTATCGTCCCAACCCTAGCACAAATATTACAATTCAGCCATTATTAAGTAATATGAGGCAACATATTACTGATTGTGATTAGTCAAATTTGTAAAATATTCAAGTCATAGGAATAATTTGGCCATGATATGCTTATACATTTTTTCACCTGCAGGGGCCTGCAGGGGCTTCGGTGTAAAACTAATTCAGTGTTTATTTTGAGCTCTTAAGGTTGACAGTAAACATTTCTGAACCACCTTTTGTGCCTTTTAGTCCATTGGTTCTCAGAGTTCCCAAGGCACAGGAGCTGTTTGTGCTCTTAAATTCATTATTTGGAGTTTGTTTGTACAGAAATAACACTCCAGGCAATTTGTTTTATTCTTCTTGTCACAGGTCTGTGTATGACAGAAATATTAATCAGAGTGTCATCTGGCAAAAGGCCTGGTGTAGAGAAGATCCCTGAAGACAAGCCTCCTGAGTGCGAGGACATGATTGGTGTCATGCAGCAATGCTGGAATCAAGACAGCAGAAGCCGACCCGCTTTCTCTGGTAACAAACCTCATTTTTTTGTTCTTGTTTCTGTGTAATGAAGACCATAATAGTGCTTGATTATGCTCAAGTGAAATGCATTCCAGTCGTCGCAGTTGCTTCTTTGTCTCGCTGGTCTTATTGCTTCTGAAATAACAATGAGCAAATGAACTGATATTGTTGCTTCTTTTACCAACCTCCCAGATTCTCCGTGAACGGGTCACCTTTAGTAAAAGTTGTAATTAAATTATCTGATTAGTGGCTGTAATAATGAAGTTTAAAATTCACAGTTTGCGGTCAAGCATTTAAGTACATTAATAAGCTTCTGCTGATTTTGTTGCAGTGTCGTATAATGAGCTGAATATGATTAATCTTGTACATCAGATTACTAAAAACGCAGTGTGATTAGCACAGCTATATCCCCTGCGCTGTGATTTTATCTTACATTATATGCTGCCCAATTAAGATGCTCCTTCATAAAAGTGGTTAAAGGACTGTCTATCATTGGATGGCCATTTGCAAGAGCAAAACTGTTTCCCGAAAGTGAGATTTATCTGAGATCTCCATTACTCTGCAGAGACTGTTCGACTGACTGAAGTCTTCAGTGAAGTCCTGAAAATCCCAGATACGGTTTCACGGAGTGAGATAAGAAAGTGCCTGCCTGAACAGGTATGTAACGTAAGTGATAAATAGTCAAATGTGTCGACTCATTTGCACTATTTTTGTCACATATTTAAATTGGGCAAGAAATGGAAGTTGCAATAGCATTGTCTTACTTATTGTGACATATAAACCCACCGGCCACTTTATTAGGTGCACCTGTCCAACTGCTCATTAAAGCAAATTTCTAATCAGCCAATCACATGTCAGCAACTTAATGCATTTAGACATGTAGACACCGTCAAGACGAGCTGCTGCAGTTTAAACCGAGCATTAGAATTGGGAAGAAATGTGATTTAAATGACTTAAAGTCTGAGTATTTCAGAAACAGCTTATCTACTGGGATTTTCATGCACACCCATCTCTAGGGTTTACAGAGAATGGTCAGAAAAAGAGAAAATATCCAGTGAGCGCAGTTCTGTGGGCGCAAATGCCTTGTTGATGCCAGAGGTCAGAGGAGAATGGCTAGACTGGTTCGAGCGGATAGAAAGGCAAAAGTACTCAAATAACCACTAGTTACGACTGAGGTATGCTGAAGAGCATCTCTAAACGCACAACATGTCGAACCTTGTGGCGAATGGGCTACAGCAGCAGAGGATCACACCACTCCTGTCAGCTAAGAACAGGAAACTGAGGCTCTACAATTCAGACTGAGTAAGGACAATTCTAAGGGCCCACGCACTTTGGAGGCCCCCAGAGATGTTATCCACCCCGCTTTTCACTTTCATCCGTGAAAGGTAGTCAGAGGGCCCGTGATGGCTAGCAGCTTCCCTGGTATCAACAGTCAATGGCCAGACTGGTTCGAGCTGATAGAAAGGCAACAGTAACACCTTTGGGAAGTGGTGGACCGGGAGATTCGCATCATGAATGTGCAGCCGACAAATCTGCAGCAACTGCATGATGCTATCATGTCAATATGAACCAAAATCTCTGAGGAATATTTCCAGTACCTTGTTGAATCCGTGCCATGAAGGATTAAAGCAGTTCTGAAGGCAAAAGAGGGTACTCCAACCGTGTACTAGTAAAATGTACCTAATAAAGTGGCCAGTGAGTTTCACATAAAAAAGTTCCAAAACCTTTCACACATTTTACTTGTATTTCATGTGTTTTTCACATATTTGCATGTGATTTTATCATGAAAGCACATGCGGTTTTTGATTTAGTGGCTAATTCGTACGAATTCGTACGATCTAATTCGTACAATTTAGTACGATTTGCTCATCTGCCAATGACGGTTGGGTTTAGGGGTGGGGTTAGGTGCCACGCCTCCTTTTTAAAATCATACAATTTCGTATGACTGAACTCGTACTAATTCGTACGAATTAGCCACTAAACTGTCAAAACGTAAAATACTTACGTTTTCTCGTGAGATCAGGCTGGTTTATCTGTAAGGGGATGTACAGTGGGACAGGACTTTTTGTCTGTTGGGGATTTACTCAATTGTTGGATCATTGCAATTTGTTGATGGTAGATGTGATGGGAGTAACAAATTATCTACTTTAAGAGACTGCCCAAGCATGGCAGTACTATTAAAGAGAAGAGAAAAATTGTCATTGAAGAGAGAATGGAAGTTATTTTGATTAAAGAACAATTGTTTGAGTACTTGTTTCTAAAGGCCGCAATGACATACATTTTAATCTGTAAATGTAAATATTAGCTTCACTAGCAAGACTGCAGCTACTCCTGCTATCTAGCGAACCTCACTATAATGGACTAGTGGTTTTTGATGAAAATATTGATAATATAACTTTAATAACTGCTGTATATGTTTATCCTTGTCATTGCACAATAATGTTCTGTTTATTATATTGTGAGTGAACACATATTGTTAATTCAGAAAGTGGTTCCAATAATTTATTGATAATATATAATAATATAATATAAGAATAAATAATATACATATACAGTTGAAGTCAGAATTATTAGTTACTTACTAACTTACTTATTAGTTACTTATCTCTCAGGTACCCCTAACACCCCCCCCCCCACCCCCTTTAATTTTTTTGTTCTTTTTTTTTTATATTTCCCAAATGATGTTTAACAGAGCAAGGACATTTTCACAGTATGTCTGATAGTATTTTTATAAAAAATTATTAAATAATTTTAAACAAAACATTTTTAGGTTAAAATTATTAGCCCCTTTGAGCTATATCTTTTTTTGGTAGTCTACAGAACAAACCATCGTTATACAATAACTTGCCTAATTACCCTAACCTGCCTAGTTAACCTAATTAACCTAGTTTATGTTGTCACTTTAAGCTGTATAGAAGTGTCTTGAAAAATATCTAGTAAAATATTATTTACTGTCATCATGGTAAAGATAAAATAAATCAGTTATTAGAAATGAGTTATTAAAACTATTATGTTTAGAAATGTGTTTAGAAAATATTGTCTCAGTTAAAAAGAAATTTGGGAAAAAAATAAACAGGGGGGCTAATAATTCAGGGGGCTAATAATTCTGACTTCAACTGTATATACCACCTATAAGAAGCACTTTCTCTCTCTCTCCTTTTCTCTCTCTCTCAAAAAACTCCTATTCTAGCACTGAATTCTCTGAGTACAAACAAGTTACTTTGTATAACTAGCACCTCTGTATTGTCTCTTCTTTTTGAATCGCTGAATACCTCCTCAATTGTAAGTCGCTTTGGAGAAAAGCGTCTGCTATATGACTAAATGTAAATATATATTGTTGTTTTTATCACTTTAATTACTACAGTTGTGAAATCTTAACAGGCCTAGATGAGCCTTGGCCTAGAGCCTATGAATGTTAATCAAACTTAAGTTGGCTCCAAAGTTGTGCACTTTTCTGAAAGTCTGTAAAGATGTACAATGACTTTTACTATGCAAATAAATAATGTGAATGCCATATTGACCAACACAACATTCAGACTAACACATTTTAAAATCCATGACAATAAAATGAACTCAATTGTGCTCTCCTCCATTAGCCCAAGAAAACGGCTGACTCCTCAGGCAAGTATTTTTCAATGCATTCAATCTTTTGTGCTGTCTCTGAACAATCCTTCCACATTTTACTGTATATATAACTGTCCTCTAACCTATTTCCCCCTATACACTATAGATGATTCAAGCATTCACTCTCTGCTTGTAAGAAAAGACTTTTCTAGCTTCAAGAAAGTTGTGCGAAAAGAGCATGTGTCAATGCTCTTTCAAGACAACAACTCTCTCCTTCATCATGCCGTGGCAGGCGGGGACAGAGAAAGTGTGCAGATGGTCCTGAATCTGGGAGCCTCTGTGAATTGCCAGAGTGTAAAAGGCTACACTCCTCTCATCGTCGCAGTTCTGCACAAGTTTTATGAGATCTGCAGCTTGCTGACAGACTGTGGGGCTGACGTCAACCTCAGCGATGGCGACCAGTGGACCGCGCTACATTTTGCCGTACAGGCTGGCGACGACAGAGCCACTCGACTTTTGCTAGACAATAAGGCAAGAGCCGATGCCAAGGAAAAGGATGGATGGACGCCTTTGCATCTAGCAGCTCAAAATGGGCACGAGAACATTGTGAGAATCTTACTCCGCCGTCTTGACGGCGTGGATGCGCAGGAGCACCAATCATGCCGAACAGCGCTTCACGTAGCTTCTATTTATGGCCACATAAACATCGTCAAGCTCTTGCTCAATAAACGAGCTGACATCAACAAACAGGATAACAACCAATCCACTGCCCTGCACCTGGCGGCAGAGGAGGGGCACTTCAGGGTGGTCCGTTTGCTGGTTAATAGTGGAGCTGATGTGAATAAAGTTGATGAGCAAAGCTACAGCCCTCTTCATTTTGCAGCTCTGAACGGTTATACGGGTATCTGTAGACTCCTCTTAAGTAAAGGAATCGACCCCAACAGCAGAACTAATAAGAACTGGACTGCCATGCACCTGGCAGCCCTGAAAGGCCATCCGGAGACTATCCTCACCTTGGAGGAACACCAAGGCTCGGTCAACATTCAAGGGAAAAACGGCTGGACGCCTTTGCATCTTGCCTGTCATCATGGACAGGAGGAGGTGGTGACAGGGCTGCTAACAGCAGGTGCTGACCCAAACTTGGCTGAGGATAACGGTTGGACCCCCCTCCATTTAGCTTGTAATAGCAGCAGCTTCCCTAGCGTGCTGCAGTTGATATCCCATAAAGCTAATGTGAATGCTCAGAATAACAGCCAGTCAACACCCTTGCATTTAGCCGCCCAGCTCAGCAACATCCCTATCATCAAAGCCCTTCTGATGAATAATGCACAGCGGGACATGCAGGACTCCAAAGGATGTACCGCCTTAACCTTGGCTCAACGGTGCAACAATTCAGAAGCTGTGGAGCTCCTGGACAGCTAGTGCTTGGGTTGAGAGCGAGCAGTGTTCGGTGACAGATAACTCCGCCATTAGAGGGAGTGCAGCATTGATTTCTTCCATCGATTTCCTTCCTCCTGCAAAGCCTGCTCTTATAAACACTCTGGCTGTTGTTTTTGATTTAGATTCCTTGAATTTAACGCCTTTGTTTGGGTTTGTGAAGAGCTCAGGTGTGCTCTATGTGTGTAAGTGTTATGAATGAGGCGTTTTATGACCAGCGGTGCGTAGGGAAGGTCAGCATAAAATCATCAGCGTCAGTTTATTTATTGTGAATAATTCATCAGAGCATGTCACGCCTTGGAAAACAAATGTTTGTTTCTCGTTTTATTCGATCAAAATGTAATAACTTGCTCAATCTTTGAAAAGACTTTCTTTGTGTGTTGATGTCACGTAGGTTGCAGAGGCTAATGCATATTTTTAAAGCAATAATTCAGATCAAAATTTCAATTCTAGCATTGTTTCCTCAGCCTTGTCATTCCAAACATGTATGACTTGCATTAATTTGTTGAATATAGATTTTTATATAGATTTCTATGGCACAACGCTCTCAAAAACTAATAAGTAGATTCTAGTCAGTCTGACTAATCTAACAACCCATTATTTATTTTTTTGCTGAATCCTGTTTAATTTGAAAACACGTCATATTGGAGAAGGAAAATACATTATTATAGTGGTCTGTTTAAATCCATACACTCAGTCTCTCTTAAGTGCTTTGCTGCACACCAATTCGACACTCTCACCCCCCTCCCCAACTTCTCCTAGCCCATATCTGAAATCTGTCAAGATGTTTAGCCCAAATACATAATAATCAGCCAAATGTTTATGGCATTTACAGAGCATTAAGTCTAACAATAATTAATTGTAATTGTTTATGCATGACGGCGACATGGTGGTTGAGTGGTAAGCACTGTCGCCTCACAGCAAGAAGGTCGCTGGTTCGAATACCGGCCTGGGTCAGTCGGCATTTCTGTGTGCATGAGCTTGCATGTTCTCCCCATGTTCGTGTTGGTTTCCTCTGGGTGCTCTGGTTTCCCCCACAATCTAAATTCATGCGCTATAGGTGAATTGAATAAACTAAATTGGCCATAGTGTATGTGTGTGAATGAGTATATATATATATATATATATATATATATATATATATATATATATATATATATATATATATATATATGGATGTTTCCCAGAACAGAGTTGCAGCTGAAAGGACATCCTATGTGTAAAACATATGCTGGATAAGCAAAAAAAAAAAAAAAAAAAAATATATATATATATATATATATATATATATATATATATATATATATATATATATATATATATATATGTTAACAACAGTGATCCTGACTGAGATGGTAAATTGATACTGAATTATTTATTTAACAGGATTCAATGGCCATAACTATGAATTCCACTACTGTCAAAAACGTGTCTACAGTAATGTCATGGTGAAAAAATCACAACCATTCATGCCATTCAAAGGGTATGTTTCATTCACAGACAAAAAACCTGTATGACAACATGCTTGTCATTTCCCAGCAGGCTTCAGCTTAGCTTCTACAGCTTTAGCATTCAAGAAATTTTACAACTCATGAGGTAAACTGTTGAGTTTAACCATTTTGAATTCCTTTATCCGATCTCTGGGTCTGGTGTAGAGCACTTTTACGCAGCGCCTGAAAGTAGTTCTGAATCGTCTCTTTTGTTCAGGCAAATTGTTCAGGCACT